>NW_026779389.1:960000-985664 GCF_030144855.1 Hypanus sabinus | reverse complement strand
TGCCGATCCATCTAATCCTTAAGAAAAGTACTAAACCTTTAATCAGGTGACCAGAATTGAACACAATACTCTAAGTGCGATCTCACCAGAGTTTTGTACAGTTGTAACATGAGCTCTCTACTCTAGAACTCAATCCCCCTATGAATGAAGCCTGGCATCCCATAGCAAGAATGTAGAAGCTATGGAGAGGGTGTCCAGGAGATTTACCAGTTTGTTGCCTGGATTGGAGAACAAGTCATATGAAGAAATGTTAGCAGAGATGGGACTTTCCTATTTGGAGCGGAGAAGAATAAGAAGGGTCATGATAGAGGTCTACAAGGTTATGAGAGGCATAGATCGGGTGGATAGTCAGTACCTGTTTCCCAAGGAACCAACAGCAAACACAACATTGCATATGTACAAAATTAAGGGAGGGAAGCTTAGGGGAGACATCAGGGGTAAGTTTTTTACACAGAGAGTTGTGAGTGCCTGGAATCACTTGCCAGGGATGTTGGTGGAGGCTAAAACATTATGGGTAGTTAAGAGCTTCTTGGGCAGGCACATGGATAAAAGAAAAATGGAGGGTTATGGAGTAGTGTTGGTTTAGCACTTCTTAACTATCCTATCAACCAGTGCGGCGACCTTGAGGGATGTACGGATTTGAACCAAAAGAACCTTTGTTCATCCACATTCTTAATTAACTGACCATTAATCCTGTACTTAGTCTTCAGGTTTGTCCTTCCAAAGTGCATCACCACACCCTTGTCCGGATTGAACTCCATCTGCTATTTTTCTGCACAAGTCTGGGGATGTCTATATCCTCTTGTAACTTTCGACAACCTGCAGCTCCATCCACATCTCCTCCAACCTTCATGTCATCCGCAAACTTACTCACTCATCCTTCCACCTCTACATCCAGGTCATTTATAAAAATCACAAATAGCTGGGGTCCCAGGACAGTTCCCTACGCCCCTCCACTAGTCACCGGCATCCAGGCAGAATACTTTCCTTTCACAGCTACCCTCTACTTTATTCCTTTAAGCCATTTTTTTAAAAATCCAAACAGCCAAGTTTCCAATTATCCAAAGTTTCATGTCTTTCTGATGGGTTTCTCGTGAGGGATCTTGTCAAGGGACATCATGTGTTTGACACAGGGATTGTGTGATGGGACGTTCTGCAGGGAGTTTCACTCTGTGACTGACCCTGGGAGTGCATGATGGGACGTTGTGGAGAGAGTTTCTCAGTGTGAATAACTCCGGGAGTGTTTGATGGGGCGTTCCGTTCCGTCACACACAAACCCCGTATCAGACACAGAAAAAATTTGCTACCTCACAGTCCGATCTCAAACTCACGAGGTCAGAATCAGTGTGTTGCTCCCTTCAGACTATCCCATCACACAACACCCGGGTGGATCTCGGAGTGAAGCTCTCTGCGCACAGTTCCATGATCAGACTCAGAGTGATGCTCCCGCCACAACATCCCCTCACACAGTCCCGGGGTCAGACACAGAGTGAATCTGCCGCCACACAGTCCCTTCACACAGCAGCGGATTCAGAAAGAGAGAGAATCTCCCTTTTCACTCCCTCTTGCCCCGCTCACTAATCAACAGCCCTTCACCGTTCCTGTAGTCTCCAACAGTGTGGCTGTATCAGAGGTAATAAGTGTGTGTGAGAACAGAGATAGAACTGTGGAAGGAGGGGGAGAAGAGAGAGGGCTTTGGAGGGGTGTTCAATTTGCAGTCACTGGGAGGACGAGGGAATAAAACACACGACGGGCCTTTGCTCGCAGAGACGTAGAGAAGCTGACAACCGAGAGATCGATATGCGGTGCAAATGAGAAGAAATAATACCAAAGAGGGCAAGGAGATTCACCATGTGTCTGAACAAGGGAGTGTGTAATGAGACTGTGGAGGGAACTTCCCCATGTGTTTCACCCCGGGAGTATGTGATGAGACAGTAAGGAGAGAGGTCCAATGCTTGTCTGGCCCCGGAATGTGTAATGGGACGCTTTAGAGGGAGCTGCACTCTTTGTCTCACCGTGGGGCTGTGAAATGGGACGGAGTAGAGGGAGCTTCACTCTGTGTCTGACAACGGGAGTGTGTAATGGGAAGGTATGGAGGGACATTCACTCTGTGACTGACACGGGGAGTGTATGATGGGACGGTCTGGAGACGGAGATTCACTCTGTGTCTGACACCGACAGTGTATGAAGGGACGATGTGGAGGGAGATTCATTCTGTGTCTGATCCCGGGAGAGTGTGATGGGACGTTGTGGAGGGAGATTCATTCTGTGTCTGATCCCGGGAGAGTGAGATGGGACGTTGTGGAGGGAGATTCATTCTGTGTCTGATCCCGGGAGAGTGTGATGGGACGTTGTGGAGGGAGATTCATTCTGTGTCTGATCCCGGGAGGGTGTCATGGACGGTGTGGAGGAAGATTGACTCAGTATCTGACCCCGTTTTGTGTGTGAAATGACGATGAGGAGAGTGTGCTGACACCAGTGCAGTGTGATGGGACGGGGTGGAGGGAGATTCACTCTGTGTCTGACCCCGGGAGTGTGTGAAGGGACGGTGTGGAGGGGCATTCGCTCTGTGTCTCGCCCCGAGAGTGTGTGGCGGGATGGAGTGGACGGAGATTGACTTTGTGTCAGATCCCGGGAGTTTGTGAAGGGACGGTGTGGGGAGAAATATACTCTGTGTCTGATCCCGGGAGTGTGTGATGGGACGGTGTAGAGGGAGATTCACTCTGTGTCTCACCCCGGGAGTGCATGATGGGGCGGCCTGCAGGGACCTACTCTGTCTGTCTGACCCCCAAAGTATATGATGAGATGGACTGTAGGGATCTTCACGCTTGTGTGGATATATCACACATACCTTTTCCTCTTCCGAGTTTCTTTCCTGACGCTTTCAGACAGAGTTGGAACAATGCTGCTTCGTCCCATCGTCTATTCTGGAAAGCAGGAACAATGAAGAGTGAATCTCTCTCCACACCGTCCAGTACATCCGCAGGTAGTCACACACAGAATGGGGATCCTTTCACACCTGCCCATCGCACATTCATGGCGCTACTTCTAAAGAGAAGATCCCTCCGAACCGTTCGGATCACACAGACTCGGCGGTTCAGAGACAGAGTGAAGCTCCATCTTCACTCTCCCATCAAATAGTCCTGTGGGCAGTCTTAAAGAGAAATTCCTGAAACACTCACCCAAAACACATTGTCGTGTTTGTTCATGACTGGCCTGTACAAACAGCGAGGCAGAGCAGAAGACAACGGACAGATCGATATCCGTGGAAGTCAGCAGAAATAATACCTGCGGTGTAGAGCGTGCTTTAATCTGTGTCTGACTCCAGGATGTGTGATGGGACGGTGTGGAGGGCGTTTTACTCTGTGTCTGACTCCAAGATGTGTGATGGGACAGTGTGGAGGGCGCTTTACTCTGTGTCTGACTCCAGGGTGTGTGATGGGACGGAGGTGTGGGAGATTCACTCCGTATCTAAACCCGGGAGTGTGTGACTGGACGGTGTGGAGGGAGAGTCGATCTGTGACTGACACCAACAGAATGTGATAGAATGGCATGGAGGGATATTCCCTATGTGCCTGACCCCGGAAGTGTGTGATGGGACTGTGTGGAGGGCGCTTTACTCTGTGTCTGACTCCAGGATGTGTGATGGGACAGTGTGGAGGGTGATTCACTCTGTGTCTGACTCGAGGATGTTTGATGGGACGGTGTAGAGGAATATTCTCTATGTGTCTGACCCCGGGAATGTGTGACAGGACGGTGTGGAGGGAGATTCAATCTGTGACTGACCCCTAGAAAATGTGTCAGGTCGGTATGGAGGCATATTCTCGATGTGCCTGAACCCCGCTCTATGAAATGGGATTGAGTGGAGGGAGATTCACTCTGGTGTGGATATCTCGCACATCTCCTCTTTTAAATTTATTTCAAGACGATTTTAAACAGAGTTAGAACAATGTTGCTTCGCCCATCGTCCGTTCTGAAAAACAGAACCAGTAAACTGTGAATGTGACTTCACAGCGTCAATTGCATCCGCGGGTAATCAGACACAGAATGGGAATCCTTTCACCCATCCCCATCAGGCATTCCAGGCATCAGGTCAAAAGTGAAGATCCCGCCAAACTGCCCGATCACACAGACTTCGGAGGGTTGGAGTCAGAGTGAAGCTCTTCGTGCACTTTCCTTAACAAATAGCCCAGTTGGCAGACATACAGAGGAGTTCCAAACACATTCTCCAAAAAAAAAAAAAAAATGGCCGGGATCAGACACCGAGTCAAGATCCCAAAACACGTTCCCAGCACATACTAACGGACTGTACCGGACACAGAATAGTTGTTTCCACACCGTCTCATAGCACAATCCTGGGTTAAGACAGAGAATGAAGAGACACAGGGTGAAGCTTCCTCCTCACCGTTCTATCACACAATTTCGGTGTCAGACCCTGAGCAAAGCTCCGTCCACAGCGCCCAGTCGCACGCTCCCGGGGTCAGACACAGAGTGAAGCTCCCTTCACACCGTCCCGTCACACACTCCCGGGGTCAGACACAGAGTGAATCTGCCGCCTCACAGATGGATTGAGAAACAGAGCGAAACTCCCTCTTCACTCCATAACTCCCCTCTCACCACTCACCAGTTTTTCAGGGTTCCTGTCGTCTCCAACAGTGTGTCTGTCTCAGCGATACTAAATGTGTGTGAGACCAGAGGTAGAACAGAGGAGGGAGGGGGAGTGGAGAGAGTGCTGTGGACAGGTGGTGAGTTTGCAGTCACTGGGACACTGGGAGGAAATGGTGTGAAACCACACGACCGCACTCTATGCACAGAGACTTAGAGAAACTGAGAACCAAGAGATCGATATCTGGTGGAAATGCGCCGAATTAACATTAACGGTGTGCAAGGGGCTTGACCATGTGTCTGACCACGAGAGTGTGTGATGGGCTGGTATAGAACATAGAACAGAAAACAACGTTCTGCCGACCGTTATGCCCTGCCTCCCATATAAACCCGCAAAGTAAATTCCTCCATACAGCTGTCTAGTAGTCTCTCAAATTTAACTACTGTCTGTTTTTCCAGCATACATCCAGCATACCGGCACATGTCCTCTGTACCATTTCCAATGCTTCTACATCCTCCCTATAGGGAAGCGAACAGAATTGGACACAGTAGTCCAAGAATAGCCCTACCAGCGTTTTAGAGAGCTGCATCATTACCCGCGACTATTAAACTCTACCCCCCGACTTTTGAAAGCTAACACTCCACTGGATTTCGTAACTACCCTGTCTACTGTGAGGCAAATTTTACGGATCTCTGGACATATACCCCCATATACTTTGTACTCTGCCCTGGAGTTTCTCCGTCCAAAATGCACAACCGGCCTGTACACACAGAGAAGTGGAGAAGCTGAGAAGCGAGAGATCGATATCCGGTGGAAGTGAGCAGCAGTAACTCCAACGTTGTGCAAGGAGTTGACCACGTGTCTGACCCCGGGAGTGTGTGATTGAACGGTATAGAACATAGAACAGTAAACGATACAGCACAGTACTGGCCCATCGGCCCACAATGTTGTGCCGACCCTTATACCCTGCTCCCATATAAAACACCACCTTAAATTCCCCATAAACCTGTCCAGTTGTCCACCATTGACTCAGGCAGTTCGTTCCACTCTCTGAGTGAAAAACCTTCCTCTAATATCCCCTTGAACTTTGCTCCCCTTACCTTAAAGCCATCCCCTCTTGTATTGAGCAGTGGTGTCCTGGGGTAGAGGCGCTGGCTATCCTTTCCTCTTAATATCTTGTACACCTCTAACATGTCTCCTTCATCCTACCTCTGTCCAGAGAGTAAAGCCCTAGCTCACTTAATCTCTGATCATAATGCATACTCTCTAAACCAGGCAGCATCTTGGTAAATCTCCATTGCACAGTTTCCAATGCTCCCACATCCATCCTATAGTGAGGCGACGTGAACTGGGCATAATACTCCAAGTCTGGGCTAATCTGTGTTTTACAGAGCTGCATCAATAAGCCGCGACTCGTAAACTCTGCCCCTCAGCTTTTGAAAACTAACACACCAATGGCTGCCTTAACTACTCTATCTACACGTGAAGCAACTTTCATGAATCATTGCACATGTACCCCCAGATCCCTGTGCTCTCCACACTCCGATGTGTCCTGCCATTTACTTTGTGCTCTGCCTTGGGGTTCGTCCTTCCAAAATGCACAACCTCAGACTTGATGAACCGCGTTGAACTCTGTCTGCCAATTCTAAACCAACCTCTGCATCCTGTCAATGTCTCTCTGCAACCTTCGGAAATCCTCTGCACTATCGACTACACTATCAAATTTTGTTTAGTCTGCAAACTTGCCAACTCACCCTTCTACCCCCACATCCAGGTCGTTAATAAAGATCATGAAAGGTAGAGGTCCCCGAACTGATCATTGTGGGACTCCACTAGTCACAAATTTCCAATCCGAATTTACTCCCTGTGCCACAACCCTCGTCTTTCTGTAGGCAATCCAATTCTGAATCCAGCTGGGCTAACTTCCCTGGATCTTATGCCTTCTGACATTCTGAATAAGCCTACCGTGAGGAACCTTCTCAACTGCCTTACTAATCTACATGTAGATTACATCCACTGCACTACCCTTAGTTATATGCCTGGTCACCTCCTCAGAGAACTCTATCAAGCTTGTTAGACACGACCTGCCCTTCATAAGACTATGCTGACTGTCCCTGATCAGACCATGATTATTGAATTGTCCATAGATCCAATCTCTAAGAAGCTATTCCAACAGCTTTCTCACCACATCCGTCATGCTCACTGGTCTATAATTACCCCTACTATACCTACTTACCTATTTAAAGATGGGGACAACATTAGCCCACCTGCAATCCTGCGGTACCATTCCCGAGGACAACGAGGACAAAAATATCCTCGGCAGAGGCTCAGGAATCTTTTCTTTGCTTCGTGGAGCAGCCTGGGGAATATTCCTTCAGGCACCGCGGAATTATCAACACTAAAGTATTTTAACAACGCCAACGCCTACTCTCCCTAAATATCAACGTGTTCCAGAACATCAACATCACTCATATTGTCCTCATAGAAAAAAGTTCTCACATTAGTGAATACCGAAGACAAGTAATTATTGAGGACCTTGCTCTATTCCACAGCCTCCAGGCACATTTTCCCACCTTTGTCCCTAATCGGTCCTATCTTCACTCCTCTCATCTTTTTGTTCCTAACAAAATTGAAGAATGCCTTAGGGTTTTCCTTTACTCTACTCGCCAAGGCCTTCTCATGTCCCCTTCTTGATCTCTTCACCCCCTTCTCAAGCTCCTTTCTTGCTATCCTATATTCGTCAATAACCCCTTCTGATCCTTGCTTCCAAAACCTAATGTGTGCTGCCTTCTTCCACCGGATTGGATTTTCCACCTCACTTGTTATCCATGGTTCCTCCACCCTACCATTCTGTATCACAGCGGGCAAATTAATCCATAACATCCTGCGAGAGATCCGTGAACATCGACCACATGTTCATAGTACATTTCCCTGCAGAAACATCATCCCAATTCACACGCGCATGTTCTAAATTTATAGCCTCGTAATTTGTCATTCCCCACTTAAAATGTTCTCCGTCCTCTCTGTGTTTTTATCGTTTTCCATGAGGCAAATGGAGGCAGATAAACTCTCTGTCTGATACCGGTAGGGTGTAATTGTACGGCGTGGAGGGAGATTCACCACGTGTCTGACTACGGAAGTGTGTGATCAAACTGTATGGAAGGATCTTCACCATGTGTTTGACACCGTGAATATGGGATGAGACAGTAAGGCGTGAGGTCCAATGATTGTCTGTCCACGGACTGTGTAATTGGACAACTTAGAGGGAGCTTCACTTTGTTTCTGAATATGGGGCTGTGCGATGGGTTGGTGTGGAGGGAGATTCACTCCGTGTCTGACCCCGGGAGTGTGTGATGGGACGGGTTAGAGGGAGCTTCAGTCTGGTGTGTATGTATCACCTGTGGCTCACACATACCTCCTCCTCTTTTGAATGTTTTTCAAGACGCTTGGAAAGAGAGTTAGAACAGTGATGCCTCGTCCCATCGCCTTTCTGGAAAATAGGACCAATTTACAGTGAATCTCTCTCCAAACCGTCCATTACATCCGCCGTTAGTCAGACACAGAATGGATATCCTTTCACAATGGGTCATCACGTATTCCCGGCGTCATCTGTCAAGAGAAGATCCCTCCGAACCACCCAATCACAGAGACTCGCAGGTTTAGAGACAGTGTGATGCTCCCTCTACACTCAGACATCAAATCGTCCTGTTGACATCCATAAAAAGAAATTCCCGAAACGCTCTCCTAAAACACATTCCCGGGATCAGACATGGAGTTATGATCGCAAAGCACAGTCCCAAAACATAAAAAAACAGCGTTAGGCACAGAGTAAACCTGCATCCGCACCGACTGATCTCAGACTCCCGAGGTCAGACACAGAGTGTGGCTCCTTCCACACCATCCCATCACACAAACCACGGGCCGAGCTCGGAGTGAGGATCTCTCCGCACAGTCCCATCAAACAACCCCTTGATCAGAAACAGAGAGAAGCTTCGTACCCACCGTCCTATCACACTCTCCCGTGGTCGGACTCGGAGTGATGTTCCCTGCACATCATCCCTTCACACAGTCCCGGGGTCAGAAAAAGACTGAAACTTCATCCACACAGATCCGTCATCCACTCCCGGGGTCAGCTATGCAGTGAAGCTCCCTCTACCCCGTTCCATTACACAACCCCATTGTCAGACACAGAGTGAAGCTCCGTCCACACCGTTCGATCACACACTTCTTGGGTCTGAAACGGATTGAACTCCCCTGCGCACGGCCCCAACACTCTCTCCCGCAGTCGGAAACAGAGTGAATGTCCGTCCACTCCGACACAGCGCACAGTCCCTGGGTCAGACAAAGAGTGAAGCTCCCCTCCACACCGTCCCATCACACACTCACGTGGTCAGGCACAGAGTGAATCTCCCTCCACACCGTCCCATCACACACTCCCGGGGTCAGGCACAGAGTGAATCTCCCTCCACACCGTCCCAACACACACTCCCGGGGTCAGACACAGAGTGAATCTCTCTCCACACCGTCCCATCACACAATCCCTGGGTCAGACACAGAGTGAGTCTCCTTCCACACAGTCCCAGCACACACTCCCGGCGTCAGACACAGAGTGAATCTCCTTCTTCACAGTCCCATCACTCACTCGCGGGGTCAGACACAGAGTGAATCTCCTTCCTCACCGTCCCATCACTCACTCCAATAGATTAGTCAATGATGATTTGGCCTTGGTAAATCCAAGCTGGCCCGTCCCAATCCTATCACTGCTATCTAGATGTGCCACTATTTCATCTTAAATAATGGACTCTAGCATCTTCCCCACTACTGATGTTGGGCTGACAGGACGATAGTTCTCTCTTTTCTCCCTTCCTCCTTTCTTAAAAAAGTGGGATTGCATTAGCCATTCCACAATCCTCAGGATCTGATCCTGAATCTAAGGAACATTGAAAAATGATTACCAATGTATCCGCAAATTCCAGAGCCAACTCCTTTGGCACCCTAGGATGCAGGCAATCTGGACCTGGGGATTTGTTAGCCTTCAGTCCCATCAGTCTACTCATCACCATGTCCTTCCTAATGTCAATCTGTTTCATTTCCTCTGTTACCCTATGTCCTTGGCCCTTCCAGACATCTGGGAGATTGCTTGTGTCTTCCCTAGTGAAGACAGATCTAAAGTACTTATTAAATTATTCTGCCATTTCTCTGTTTCCCATAACAATTTCACCCAAATCGTTCTTCAAGGGCCCAACATTGTTCTTAACTATCTTCTTTCTCTTCACATATCTAAAAACGCTTTTGCTATCCTCCATTATATTCCTGGCTGGCTTGCGTTCGTACCTCATTTTTCTCCCCGTCTTGCCTTTTTAGTTAAGTTCTGTTGTTCCTTAAAAACTTCCCAAACATCTGTCCTCCCACTCACTTTAGCTCTGTCATATTTCCTTTTTTTCTAATGCTAAGCAATCTCTGACTTCCTTTGTCAACCACTGTGATCCCTTCCTCCCTTTGAATCCTTCCTTCTCCGGGTGATGAACTGATTTTGCACCTTGTGCATTCTTCCCAAGAATACCCAACATTGCTGTTCCACTGTCTTTTCTGCTTGGATATCCGTCCATTTAACTTTGGCCAGCTCCTCCCTCATGGATCCATAGTCTCCTTTATTCAACTGCAACACTGACTCCTCCGAGCTGCCCTTATCCGTCTCAAACTGCAGATAAAAACATCATATTATGGTCACTACCTCCTAATGGCTCCTTTACTTCAAGATCGCTTACGCATTCATGGGTTAGGAATAGGGAGAAGGTGAGGGGAAAGTTGGGGACGCAGAGAGAGAAAGTGATAGGCAGAAGGCGATGGAGTGTTTTTGAAAGAGCTCCAGAATTCCGTCTGCGGGGCTGACGTCACTGCTATTTTTTTTATTTTTTTGCTGCCTGTATGCCGGCCAAGTCAGTGTAGCCGCACGCTTTCAATACTTCTCTGAAATAATGAAAACGCCCAGCTTCTGCTCCAATGGGTGAAGACGGTCATACCTCAAACACCGCTCAGCGTGTGTTGGTTTCCTGTAAACTTCAATATCTAAATATATGCTCAGAGGGTCTGAATAAACAGGATGTTGCAGTAGTGGATGAGCTGTTGGTTTTAAACCTCTCGGACAGTAAATGTAATTTATCCGCCCTAGAGGGGGAATAGAAGAAAAAAAGAGAGAGTGAAACCAAATTGATACCCTCCAAAAAGCAACCCATTTCTACCCCTCTCTCTACCACTTCTTGCCCTCCTCTTGTTTCAGTGATAGCACTTTCTGACACGTCACTCACGATTCCCTCTCCTCCAAACCCTAACTTTCCCCTCACACTCTGTTTCTCCCCACTCCCACTACTTCCCCCCACCGCCACTCTCATCCCTCCAGACCACCCTCCTCTCACACCCTCAATCTCTCTCTCCTCCAGCACTTCCTCCCCCGGCTCTCGGCTCCTCTCTTTATCAGCTGCTAATCCGTTGGTTGTGTCGCTCGGATCTACTGGTCGAAACGGGCTTTCTCTGACAACGGTTACTTCCCCTGGCTGAGCTCAGAGACGCAGAGGATCCTCGGCAGGATGGACAACAGAGAGACATACACGAATATCCAGCTCGTAAATCCCAACTCACCGTCTCCATTGAGAGGTAAGTGTGGCAGGGACAGAGGGAGGGAATTTCAATCTATTTCGAAACCCAGGAGTGTGCGATGCGAGGTTGTGGAGGGAGATTCACTCTGTCTCTGACCCCGGGAGTGTGTGATTGGACAGTGTGGAGGGAGATTCACTCCGTGTCTGACCGCGGGAAGGTGTGATGGGACGGTATGGAGGGAGATTCACTCTGTGTCTGACCCCGGGAGTGTGTGATTGGACAGTGTGGAGGAGAGATTCACTCTGTGTCTGACCCCGGGAGTGTGTGATGGGACAGTGTTGAGGGAGATTTACTGTGTCTTACCTCGTGAGTGTGTGATGGGACAGTGTGGATGAAGATTCACTGTGTCTTACCTCGGGAGTGTGTGATGGGACGCTGCGGAGGGAGTCTCACTCTGTATCTGTCACCGGGAGTGTGTGACTGGACAGTGTGGAGGAGAGATTTACTCTGTGTCTGAACCCGGGAGTGTGTGATGGGACAGTGTGGAGGGAGATGCACTCTGTGTCTGACCCCGGGTATGTGTGATGGGGCGGTGTGGAGGGAGATTCACTCTGTGTCTGACCCCGGGTGTGTGTGATGGGGCGGTGTGGAGGGAGATTCACTCTGTGTCTGAACCCGGGAGTGTGTGATGGGACGGTGTGGAGGGAGATTCACTCTGCGTCTGACCCCGGGCGTGTGTGATGGGACGGTGTGGAGGGAGATTCACTTTGTGTCTGACCCCGGGCGTGTGTGAATGGGACGGTGTGGAGGGAGATTCACTCTGTGTCTGACCCCGGGAGTGTGTGAATGGGACGGTGTGGGGGAAGCCTCACCCTGTTTCTGACTCTCACTGTCATGTCCACAGAAGACCCTGATGTATCGTATGTGAAACTTAATTTCAAGACCCTCTCTGCTCCCCGGGTTCGGACGAATGGAGGTCAGTTTCACTTTGTTGGTTTGACTCTGTTCAGCTGATGTGTCTCTTCCAGTCGAAAAATCTCATCGCAAGCACACCGTTAACCCTAATTATTCCCTGTTAGACAATGTCAGAGGCAACTCGTGCGTGGCTGAATGAGATACGAGCTCTGTGGGAGGGTCGGTGAGGAGGGAGAGGTCTGCGAAGGGTCGGGGAGGAGGCAGAGCAAAAGACGGGGCAGTATAGAGGGAGGGCTGAGGAACGGGATGGGGAGTTGCTCTGGGTGGGGTCGGTGCAAAGAACGCCATGAGAGTTTTTGTGTGGTGGGAGTACCGTGAGACGGGTTTGAACTGGGGACACTGAGGCAGGAGTGCTGTGTGTTCAGGTGGGGGGTGCGAGAGCAGGGACTGTTGTGGCATGGTCGGTGAGCAGGAAACGCCTTGGGAAGACTGGCAAGGAGGGAAGAGAATGGTAAAAGGCAATGAGGAACCGTAACTCTAAAAATAATGTTGAGTTATGTGAAAATTATGTTTCAATAATTTGTTCCAACAAAACTCTTAAATTTGTCCAAAAAGGTTGAATTTTAGAACAAGATCAAATTGAATGTCAAAAAAAGTACCAGTTTCTTAATTACATCGGAAACATTGATCAGATAAATGTGGGTTTAATTTATTTATTTTTTGTGGCTTAATATGCAATTGATGTAAAAAATTAAATAGCACTAATCTTAACCGGACCTTTGTTGTATCTGTCATACTATCAAGACATATTCTTGACCAATTTGTTTCTTCAATTTTAATATTCAAGTCAGTTTCCCATTTTTGTCTTGACTTATGGATTCCTGGTTTAATTGCCTGTTTTTGAATCAAACTATACGTACAAGAAATATTTTTGTTAATTTTTTCTTTTTCAATTAAAGTTTTTATTTCAGATTTCGGCAATAACATTGTTTGACCCAATTTTTCTCTTAAATAAGCCCTTACATGGAAATAACAAAAAGAATGTGTTGGTTGATATTTTGAATGTATTCTATAATTGATCAAATGACATGAATATACCTCCTTCAAAACAATCTCTTATATATCTAATCTCTATTTGAAACCGGTTGTATAAAAGCAGATTATCAATTCTAAAAGGAATACATTTATTTTGTATTAAAGGTCTCTTTGCTGATACAGATTTCCTTATCTCATCATCGCATTTATTTTATTCCATAGATCAATCAAATGTTTTAATATAGTGGATTCTTTCTTTTCCCGTATCCATTTAGATTCCCATTTATATATAAAATCTTCTGGTGCACTTTCTCCTATTTTATCCAGTTCTATTCTAATCCATGCCGGTTTATCTTTATCAAAAAAACAGAGGCAATAAATCTAAGTTGATTTGCTTTATAATAATTCTTAAAGTTTGGAAGTTGTAAACCTCCTAGATAAATTTCCAAGCCAATTATTCCAATGATATTATTGACATCTTACCTTTCCAAAGGAACTTCCTCACACATTTATTTAACACTTGAAAAAACTTGTGGGGTAATTGTATTGGTAGTGTTTGGAATAAGTATTGTAATCTAGGGAATATATTCATTTTACGGCATTTACTCTACCTACTAATTTTATTGGTAATATCATCCATTTATCAAGATCTTCTTGAATTTTTTTTCAGTAATGGTAAATAATTTAATTCATATAAGTTTATGTCATTATCAACCCTTATACCTAAATATGTTATACCATTTATCGGCCATCTAAATTGAGTTAATAATCGACATTGACTATAATCTCCTTTCGTAAGAGGTAGAATTTCACTTTTAGCCTGATTTATTTTGTAGCCTGATATTTTCCCATATTCTTCCAATCTCGAAGATAATTTACGCAGCGAGTTGAATGGGTGTGTTAAATAAAGCAGAACATCGTCAGCAAATAAGTTAATCTTGTATTCCTTTTGGTTAACTCTGAAATCCTTAATATCTGGGTCCAGTTTAATAATTCAGCTAATGGTTCTATCTCCAACACAAATAAAGCAGGTGATAATGGACAACCTTGCCTAGTTGACCTTGTTAACTGAAATTGTGTTGAAATTTGAACATTTGTCACTGCTGTAGCTTTGGTATTATTATTTAAGGTTTTAATCCATTTTATGAAGGATACTCCTAATCTATATTTTTCCAATACCTTAAATAAAAAAATCCCATTCTAATCTATCAAATGCTTTTCCTGCATCTAACGCAACTGCACATTCATTTCCTCCTTCCTTTGTGCCAAATGAATTATACTAAGTAAACGGGTTACATTATCTGCCGATTGTCTGTTTTAGATAAATCCTGTTTGATCCAGATGTATTAATTTTCTAAGTATTTAGATAATCGTGTAGATAAATTTTCTGCTATTATTTTATAGTCAGTGTTTAACAAAGAAATAGGTCTATAAGTTGTTGACTTTAAAAGATATCTATCTTTTTGTGGCAAAACTATTAAGATACCTGTCGAAGAAGATTCTGGAAGTTTATGTGTTCTCTCCGCTTGCTATATTAACTGCATAAAAAGAGGAATTAATAAATCTTTAAACTTTTTTTTTAAATTTGGGCGGAAAACCATCTTCTCCTGGGGATTTATTACTTTGAAGTGATCCCAGAGCTTCTTCGACCTCTTTTAATGTGAAAGGCATATCTAATCCCTTCTGTTCTTCCGAGGTCAATTTTGGAAGAGATATTTGTGATAAAGATCTTTCTATCTTTACATTCTCATTTTGTGATTCTGCTTGATACAGTTCGGAATAAAAATTCCTAAAAGTTTCATTAATTTCTAAAGGTTTGTAAGCAATGTTATTTACTGTTGTTCTAATTGCATTTATCGTTTTAGAAGTCTGGTCTGTTTTTAACTGCCAACTAGAACCTTATGTTATCATTCACCTAGTTTATAATATCTCTGTTTAGTTCTAATAATTGTTTTTTTTTTCTGTTCGGTGTGTCGGCAGTGTATTATAATGTAATTTCTTGTTAACAAGTTGTCTTCGTTTTTCTTCTGACATATATCTTTGAGATTCTTTTTCTAATTTTGTAAACTATTTTTCCAATAGATCTATTTCTATCAAACTTACCCCACTGTCCACCGTATCTCCAACCTCTGCATCCTCAGGAAATTTGCTGATCCAATTTACCACATTATCATCCAGATCATTGATACAGATGACAAACAACAATGGTCCCAGCACTGATCCCTATGGCACATCACTAGTCCCAGGCCTCCATTGAGAGAAGCAAGCATCCACTACCACTCTCTGGCTTCTCCCACTGAGACAGCATCTAATGCAATTTACCACCTCATCATGTATACCTAGCGACTGAATCTTCGTAACTTATCTCCCATGCAGGACATTGTCAAAGGCTTTACTGAAGTCTATGTAGATAATATCCACTGCCTTCCCTTCATGCACTTTCCTGGTAACCTCCTCGAAAAACACGAATAGATTTGTTAAACATGCCTTACCACAAACAAAGCCACGCTGACTCTGCCTAATAATTATCTGTCTATCCGAATACTTGTAGATCCTACTTATTAGTACTCCTTTCTATAATTTACCTGCTGCAGACGTCAGTCCTACCGGCCTATAATTTTCCGGGGTGACTTTTAGAGCCTTTTTAAACAATGTAACAACATAAGCTCTCCTCCAATTTTCCGGCACCTCACCCGTGGATACCGACATTTTAAATATGTCTGCCAGTGCCCCTGCAATTTCAACACCGGTCTCCTTCAAGGTCCGAGGGAATACCTTGTCAGGTCCTGCTCATTTATCTACTCTGATTTGGCTCAAGATAGCAAGGACCTTCACCTCTTCATTCTGTGTAGGATCCATAACCTCACTACTTGTTTCCCTTATGTGCATTGATTCCATGTCAGTTTCCTTATTAAAGACAGACTGAAAAAAAATAACATTTAAAATCTCCCCCATTTATTTTGGTTCCATACGTAGCCGACCACTATGATCTTTTAGAGGACCGATTTTTATCTCTTACTATCCTTTTGCTCTTAATATACCTGCAGACGTTCTTTGGATTTTCTTTCAGCTTGACTCCCAAAGCAACCTCGTGTCTTTTAGCCCTCCTGATTTCTTTCTGAAATATTGTTTTGCTTTTTTGTACTCGTCAAACACCTTATTTGCTCGTCTTATACATGACTTATATCTCTCACTTCTTCTTTATCAGAGCTCCAATATCCCGTGAGAACAAGGCTTCCTTATTCGTATTCACTTTGTCTTTATTCCTGACAGAAACAAACAAACTGAAAGTTTCTCATTTGAAGGCCTCCCACTTACCAATCACATTCTTGCCAGAGATAGACTTGTCCCAATCCAGTGACTTGCATTCTTATTTCCTCAAATATGGCCTTTTTTCCAGTTTAGAACTTCAGCCCGAGGACCAGATCTATCTTTATACAAGATCAAGTTGATATAAATACATGATCGGTGATCTGCAGTTTCTTGCAGCCATATAACTACATAACCATACAACAATCACAGCAGGGATGCAGACCATCGCGGCCCTTCCACTCCGTGCCGAACGCTTAATTTTACCTCGTCCCACCGACCTGCATTCAGCCCATAACCCTCCATTCCGTTCCTGTCCATATACCTATACAATTTTACTTTCAATGACAATACGGAACCTGCCTCTACCACTTCGACTGGAAGCTCGTTCCACACGGCTGCTACTCTTTGAGTAAAGAAGATCCCCCTCGTGTTACCCCTAAACTTTTTCCACCTAACGCTGAACTCATGAACTCTTGTTTGGATCTTCCCTATTCTCATTGGAAAAAAAGCGCCTATCCACGACATCATCTATCACCCACAGAATTTTAAATATCTCCATCAAGTCTCTCCTCAACCTTCTACACTCCAACTAATAAAGACCTAACCTGTACAACATTTCTCTGTAACTTAGATGCTGAAACCCAACTAACATTCTAGTAAATCTCCTCTGTACTCTTTGTACTTTGTTGACATCTTTCCGATAATTCGGTGACCAGTACTGTTCCACCTTCAGGGAACTATGCACCATTATTCCTAGATCACTCTGCTTTACTGCTTTCCTGAATGCCCTACCATTTAACATGTATGTCCTATTTGAATTTTTCCTATCAAAATGTAGCAGCTCACACTTATCAGCATTAAACTGCATCTGCCTTCTTTCAGCACACTCTTCTAACTGACCTTAATCTCTCTGCAAGCTTTGAAAACCTACTTCATTATCCAGAATGCCACCTACATAGTATCTTCTGTATAATTACTAATCAAATTTACCATCCCATCATCCAGATCATTAAAGTATATGACAAACCACATAACCATTCCAGAAACTAGTGGTATGAGTCATAAGGCTCCTGTAACTTTTTCTGTAGGTTGAGGGGTAATAATCGTTCCTGAACGTGGTGGTGCGAGTACTGAAGCTCCTGTACCTCGTTCCTGATGTCTGTGTGGTAATAACTGTTGCTGAACCTGGTGGCGTGGTTCCTGAGGGGCCTGTACCTCTTTCCAGCTGGTTGAGGGATAGAAGCTGTTCCTAAACCTGGTCGTGTGGATTCTGAATCTCCTGGAACCCCTTCCTTTTGGTTGAGAGGAAATAACTCTTACACAACCTGGTGGTGAATGCCCTGATGTTCCCGAAACTTCTTCCTGATGTTTGCTTGTTAGTAACTGTTCTTGTATCCATAGGAAAGCGCGATGTGTTTCCTGTACCTTCTACCCGAATGTTGAGGGGTAACAACTGTTCCAGAAACTGGTGGTGTGTGTGCTGAGGTTCCTGTACCTCTTTCCTATGTTTGATGGTTAATAACTGTCCCTGTACCTGGTGGTGTGAGTCCTGAGGCTTTTCTTCCTCCTTCCTGATGGATGAGGGTTAGTAACCGGTCCGAACCCGATGCTGTGAATTGCGATGCTCCTGTACCCGCATCCTGATGGCTGAGTTGAAATAACCTTTGCTGAACTAAGGGGTGTGAGTCTTCTGGCCCGATATCTGCAGTGAAAGATTCAGCGAAAAATGGATGGTTGCAGGGTAATCTCCATTCAGTGAGTGTACCCGTGACAATCTATATCAGTAATGACATGATGTCTCTCTGTGGGTTCAGAATTTCTTTGCAAACAATACTCAAACGGTCACTCACTGTTCCTTGCTCCCCAATTACAGAACAAACTTGTTGCCAGGGATGGATCAACAGGAAAGGCGCTCATATTATCTCATATCAACGGTGGCAAAACATCACGATGAGGCGAAGAAAGAATGCTCAAACAATGGTTCAAAGCTGCTGGAAATGGGCTCAATCGAGGAAGAGTTTTGTGCCAGACCATGTGTGGATGATTCTACACTGTCCGAAGCCTGACAAAGTGAATCTCCCTCCACACCGTCCCATCCCAAACTCTCCCGGGGTCAGACACAGAGTGAATCTCCCTCTACACCGTCCCATCACACACTCCGGGGCCAGACACAGAGTGAATCTCCCTCCACACCGTCCCATCACACACTCCCGGGTTCAGACACAGAGTGAATCTCCCTCCACACAGTCCCATCACACACACCCGGGGTCAGACACAGAGTGAATCAGTGTTTCAGAAAGGACTGGGAAGGAGAGAAAGGAGGTCGGGGCGTGGCACTGTTGATCAGAGTTATTTTCACTGCTGCAGAAAAGCAGGACGCTATGGGGGTATTGTCTACGAGTCTCTGTAGTTCCAGGTTAGGAAAAGGAAGATCATTAACACTACTGTGTGTTTTTGATAGGCCGCTTAGCGGTAACAGGGATATCGAGAAGCTATCTGGAAACAGATTCTGGAAAGCTGCAATAATCACAGAGTTGTCCTGATGGGAGAATACAATTCTCACCACCCTTTCCCTGGCCTCCTCTCTCCTCCCCTTCCATCCTCTAACGGCAGCACACAATCCCCTCTCACACACACACACTCCATCTCCGAGAAACGCTGGAAAGCCGAAATGTTGGCTATTGGAGAGCGGGGAGAACAGAGGAGGGAGTGGGTTTCGTACATTTTTTCTGATTCTAGAAGCTTGTGCTGCGATGGTGCGGGGTGCCTGTCCCCGGGAGTGTGATGGTATAATATTTAGGGAGCTTCGCAGGTTATCTGACCCTGGAATTGTATGATAGGGCACTGTGCACGGAGCTTCACTCTGAGTAGGACCCCGGAGTGTGTGTTGGGACAGTGTGGAGGGAGGTTCACTCTGTGCCTGACCATGGGAGTGTGTGCTGGATCGGTGAGGAGGGACGGTAACTCAGTGTATGTTTCCAGGTGTGTGTGATGGGATTGTATGGACCGATTGTATGGAGTCTCTGACTCCTAGTCATGGGTCGGTCAGTGGGTTTCTGTGTTTAAACAGACTCCAGTTAGAGATAGAGTAAGAAAATGGCGCCTCACATGTTCAGTTGCAACGGCTGCAAACTACACACCCTTTCTGTGGCCTCCGCTCTCATCCTCATCCTTCCTCTTTTCTCAGCACGCAATTCCTTCTCTATGATTCTTAAGTGGGTGAGCGAGCAGCATAAATGTACAACTGAAATCGGTATTATTGCAAGGTGATTGTACAAAGTGTGGTCAGGGATTTAGCTAATAAATTAAAGGACAGGACCACAACCCGTCCCAGTGTGTCCAGGCAAAGGAAAGCCATATAGTTTTGTACGTGGCTCAAGTGCTGGTAGAGGTGGGAGGGCTAAAAAAATGTGAATAACACAAGAGTGAATTTATTTACTCAGAGACTGGTCGCTGTGCAGCACGAGTTTCCAGTAGAAGTGGTAGAGGCAGGTTCGGTATTATCACAAAGTAAAATTGGATAGGTATATGGACAGGAAAGGAATGGAGGGTTATGGGCTGCGTGCAGGCCAGTGGTACTAGGTGAGAGTAAATGTTCGGCACGGACTAGAAGGGCCGAGATGGCCTGTTGCTGTGCTATCATTGTTTTCTGATTATATTTGGTTATATAGTATAAGAGAGAGAGATGAGGTCTAGAATTACACCTCGCCCCTCCACTCGATATCTATTAACAGGATCTGAGACTCTCCACATCTCTATATGCAGAGACAAGTCGTGTGGTTAAGCAAAACTTGCTTCAGTATCTGTAAATTTGACACCCTTTCTCTCGCCTCTTCTCTTCCCTATTCGTGCTCCCCCTGCAGCACACAGTCAGGTCACACACACACATACCATCTCCGAGAAGCACACTCAATTCCAGTCTGTGGGAACGCAGAAATGCTGGGTTTTGTAAAGTGGGAAGGACAGTGGAGGGAGAGCGTTGATCACTTTTTCTGACTCCAGTAGAGTGTGCTGCGATAGTGCGGGTGCTACTTCATAACTTTGACCCCGGAGAGCGATGGGATGTAATTTAGTGAGCTTCGCTGGTTAGGACCGAGTGGAGGAATCTTCCCTCAGTGGCTCACCCCCCCCCCCCCGATTGTGTGATGGGACGAGTCGAAGGGAGCTGCCCTCTGTGTCTTACCCTGTGTTTGTGTGCGTGCGTGTGTGTGTGTGTGTGTGTGTGTGTGTGTTTGTGTGTGTGTGTGTGTGTGTGTGTGTGTGTGTGTGTGTGTGTGTGTGTGTGTGTGTGTGTGGTAGTTGCTGACAGCAGTTTGGAGTCTCTGTTTAATGTTCTGTGGCTCAGAAGGGAATGTGAGGGAGAGCAGAGGCGAGCTGTCCTGCCAGGGGATTCGTTAACATGGGTAACAAACGGAGGCTCTTTGGAAGAGAACGACAGTCCTGGATGGTATGTTGCCAGGACCAAAGTTTTGGTTTGCGTAGTTTTCATGGGGGTAGGGAACAGAAAACCTACAACACAATACAAGAACTTCTGCCCATAAATTTGTGCCGAACACGTCCCTAACTTAGAAATTACTAGGCTTACCTAGAGCCCTCTATTTTACTAAGCTCCATGTACCAATCTAAAATTGTCTTAAAAAAATCCTAATGTAGCCGTCTCCACCACCGTCGCCGGCAGCCCATTCCACTAACTCATCACTCTCTCAGTAAAGAGCTTACCGCTGACATCTCCTCTGTACCTACTTCCAAGCACCTTAAAACTGTGCCCACTCCTGATAGTCATTTCAGCCGCAGGAAAAAGTCTCTGACTGTCCACACGATCAGTGCCTCTCATCATCTTCTACATCTCTATCAGGTCACTTCTCGTCCTCCGTCTCTCCTAGGAGGAAAGGCCAAGTTCAGTAAACCTATTCTCATACCTATGCTCCCCAATACAGGCAACATCATAAATCTTCTCTGCAATTGGCTTCCAAATCCTCTCCTCAGTGAGGCGACAACAGCTGAACACAGTCTACAAGTGGGGTGTGACCAGGTGCAACATTACATCTCGGCTTCTAAATTCAGTTCCACGATTGATGAAAGCCTATACACCATGTCCCTTCTTAACAACATAGTCAACACGTGCAGCTGCTTTGAACGTCCTCTGGACTCGAACCCCAAGATCCCTCTGTTCCTCCACACTGACAGGAGTCTTCCCATCAATGCAATATTTTGCCATCATATTTGACCTGCCAAAATGAACCACTTTACAATAATCCGGGTTGATCTCCATCTGCTGTTTCTCAGCCCAGTTTTGCATCTGATCAATGACTCGCTGAAAACACTTACAGCTCTCTACAATATCTATTTTACCACCAATTTTCGTGTTAGCAGCAATAGTACAAACACATCCTTCCACTTCCTCATCCAGGTCACTTATAAAAATATCGAAGAGTAAGGGTCCCAGAACAGATCCCCGAGGCACAGCACTGATGACTGACCTCCATTCAGAATATGACACGTCCTCAACTACTTTTTAACTTCTGTGGACATGCCAGTTCTAGATGAACAAAACAATTTCCCCTTGGATCCCATGCCTCCTTACGTTCTCAATAATCCTTGCCTGGGTACCTTATCAAATGCCTTGCTGAAATCCCTGTACACTAAAACAAAATCAATCAGGCACGTAGGGCACAAACGGCCCTTGACAAGGTCTTGTTAGCTATTCCTAATCATATCAGACCTCTACCAATGTTCATGGATCATGCCTCTCAGGATCTTCTCCATCAACTTACCACCATGGACCACTGAGTAAGTGAGGTAACATACTGAGGTAAGACTCACTGGTCTATAATTTCCTGAGCTATCTCTGCACCTATTCTTCAATAAAGGAACAATATTCGCTACTCTCCAATCCTTCGGAACCTTTTCCGTCACCAGTAATAAGGCAAAGACAACCGCCAAAGGCTCAGCAATCTGCTCTCTCGCCTCCCATTGTACGCTGGGGTATATCTCATCCGGTCTCGGCCACTTATCCAACTTGATGATTTACAAATGTCCAAACACATTCGCTTTCTTAATATCCACATGCTCAAGCTTTTCAGTCTGCTACAAGTTATCACGACTATCACCAAGATCCTTTTCCATAGTGAATACTGTAGCAAAGTATTCATTAAGTACCTCTGTTATTTCCTGCGGTTTCATGCACTCCTTTCCACTGTCTCACTTGATACGTTATATTCTTTCACGTCTTATCCTCCATCTCCTCAAGTACTTGTCGAATGCCTGGGGGTTTTCCTTAATCCTGCCGTCAAGACTTCACATGGACCCTTCTTCTCTCCAAATTACCCTCTTAAGATCATTCCTGTTAGCCTCGAAATCTTCTAAATCTCTAACATTACCTTGCCCTCTGAAACATTTGTAAAAAATCTCTTTATTCTTGACAGAGATTCGTCACTCTCTGATCACTTCCGAACGAGACTTGCAGACTCTTGGGGACCAATATCAGGAGATGGACAGGACCCAGAGACAACATCGACTAAAGGCCATCGAGTTGTATTCGACCCTTGAATCCAGGATAATCGCGAATTCCGTCTGTGAGCTCGGCCAGGCCACCTGTCTCAGGAATACGTGTATCCTCAACCACAACAGCTCTATCCCCGAACGCAAATTATACTGCCAACTGTTAAACAGCGATAAGAAGGTGAGGTAAAATCTCCCATCCCCACTCATACTCTCAAGGACAGAGACATTGAGAGAGAGAGGGAGAGAGAGAGAGAGGGAGAGAGAGAGAGAGAGAGAGAGAGAGAGAGAGAGAGAGAGAGAGAGAGAGAGAGAGAGATGGGATTGTGTGACAGGACGGTGTGGAGCGAGATCCATTCTGTGTGCGACCGCAAGTCTGTGGTCTGTGTGACTGGACGCTGTGGAGGGAGATTCGCTGTGTCTGACCACAGTCGTGTTTGTTCGGACAGTCCAGAGATTACTGTTCACCCTCTCTCTCTCTCTCTCTCTCTCTCTCTCTCTCTCTCTCTCTCTCTCTCTCTCTCTCTCTCTCTCTCTCTCTCTCTTTCTCTCCTCTCACTCACTGACTATCACTGTCTCTGTCTTTCGCTCTGCCCCCACTCTGCCCCCACACACACATACCGTCACTATTTCCAATTCTCTATTTCTCCCGCACACTCTCCCTCTCTCACTTTTGACCCCAACTCTTTTCCTCTATCGCCTCTATTTTACAGACACTCACTGCATCCTGTCACACTCATTCTCCGTGAGACGCTCCCAATCTACGACGCCTCACCCACAATTCTCCTCACTCTTTGTGTCACAGACATTTGTGGAGAGTATGAGAGAGAGATGAAGCCTAGTATTACAACTCGCCCCTCCACTGGATAACTATCACCAGGATCTGAGCCTCTCCTGATCTCTGTATGCACAGGCCGGACGTCTGTTCCACACCACCATCATCAGTATCTGCAATCTTAACACGCCTGCCCTCGCTTCCTCTCTCCTCCCCTTCCTTGCTCTTGCCGAAGCACATTATCTGCTCACACACACACAAACCATCTCCGAGAGGCACACTCAATTCGAGAGTGCTAGAACGCCGAAATGCTGGGTATGGGTGAGTGGGGAGAACGGAGGGGAGCCTTGCACTGTTTTCATGACTCCAGTAGTAGAGTGTGCTGCGATGGTGCGGGAGCCACTTTATATGTCTGACGCCGGGAGTGCAACGGGATTTTATTTAGGGAGATTGGCTTGTAACGTGACCCCGGAAATGTGTGATGGGACTGTGTGTGGGGAACCTCATTCTGTGTCTGATCTTGGGGGTATTTGGTGGAAAAGTTTGGTGGAAGCTTTGCTCTGTGTCTGTGATGAGAGTGTGTCATGGTACATTGTGGAGGGACCTTCACTGTGTGTGTGCCCTGTGAGTGTGTCATGGGACAGTGTGCAGGGAGCTTCAATCTGTGTCTGCCCTGTTAGTGTGTCATGGGAGGGTGTGAAGGGAGCTTCACTCTGTGTCTGACCATAGTTGTGCTTGTTCGGATGGTCCAGAGATTATTGTTCTATCTCTCTCCAACCCCCACATCTCTTGCTTCAGTGTCTGAAATCTTAACACCGTTTCACAGGACATTTCTTCCCTGCCCATCTTTGATCCCACGCAGCACATTATTCGGTCTCTCTGTCTTACACACGCACACACACACACACACACACACACACACACACACACACACACACACACACACACACACACACACACACACACACACACACACACACACACAGTCCGAGAGAGCTGGAAGGAAATGCAGGGTATTGGCGAGTGGGGGGAACGGAGGAGGGGAGCCTTGTATAGTGTTTCTGACTCCGGTAGAGAGTGCTGCGATGGTGCGGGATCCAGTTTACATGTCTGACACCAGGAGTGTGATGCGAAAACATTTAGGCAGATTTGCTTCTCTTCTGACCCTGGAACTGTCTGATGGGACTGTGTGTAGGGAGCTGCATTTTGTGTTTCATCTCGGGAACATTTGGTGGAAAGATTTGGAGGAAGATTCAAGACATACAAAGCATATGCAGTGTACTTTGTGTTGGAGGAAGCTTCACACTGAGACTGCCCTGGGAATATTGTCATGGGACGATGTGCAGGCAGATTCACTCCGTGCCTGACCACGGGAGTGTGTGATGGGACGTTGTGGAGGGAGTTGCACTCTGAGTCTGACCCCGGGAATGTGTGATGGGACGGTGTGGAGGGAGGTATCTGCACTGTGTCTAATGCATTTAATGTTTGTTCGGATGGTCCAAAGATTATTGTTCTGTTTCTCTCTCTCTCTCTCTCTCTCTTCTCTCTCTTCTCTCTCTCTCTCTCTCTCTCTCTCTCTCTCTCTCCTCTCTCTCTCTCTCTCTCTCTCTCTCTCTCTCTCTCTCTCTCTCTCTCTCTATCGATCTGTCGCTCTTCGCCCACACACGCATACCGTCGCTACCCCAGCTCTCTCATGTATACATAGAAACATTACCACACAAAAACAGGCCATCTCAGCCCTTCTCATCCGTGCCGAACGCTAACTCTCACCTACTCCACTGGCCCACACTTAGCCAATAACCCTCCAATACTTTCCAATTCCATTTGTCACTCGCTCCAGCACACTCTCCCTCTCTCACTTCCACTGGATGTGTATCTACGGGATCTGAGCAACTCAGCAGCTCTGTCGGCACAGGCCGGTCG
>NW_026779388.1:0-108795 GCF_030144855.1 Hypanus sabinus | reverse complement strand
GGAGTCTAGGACCAGAGGACACAGATAGAGTGGATGTGGAGAGGATGAATTCCTATAGTGGGGGAGTCTAGGACCAGAGGTCACAGATAGAGGATGTGGAGAGGATGTTTCCTAGTGGGGGAGTCTAGGGACTGGAGACACAGAGTGGATGTGGAGAGGATGTTTCCTATAGTGGGGGAGTCTAGGACCAGAGGACACAGATAGAGTGCATGTGGAGAGGATGTTTCCTATAGAGGGGGAGTCTAGGACTGGAGGACACAGAGTGGATGTGGAGAGGATGTTTCCTATAGTGGGGAGTCTAGGACTGGAGGACACAGAGTGGATGTGGAGAGGATGTTTCCTGTAGTGGGGGAGTCTAGGACCAGAGGACACAGATAGAGTGGATGTGGAGAGGATGTTTCCTGTGGTGGGGAGTCTAGGACCAGAGGAACAGATAGAGTGGATTGGAGAGGATGTTTCCTGTGGTGGGGGAGTCTAGACCAGAGGACACAGATAGAGTGTATGTGGAGAGGATGTTTCCTGTAGTGAGGAGTCTAGACCAGAGGACACAGATAGAGTGGATGTGGAGAGGATGTTTCCTATAGTGGGGGAGTCTAGGACCAGAGGACACAGATAGAGTGGATGTGGAGAGGATGTTTCCTATAGTGGGGAGTCTAGGACCAGAGGACACAGATAGAGTGGATGTGGAGAGGATGTTTCCTGTAGTGGGGGAGTCTAGACCAGAAGGACACAGATAGAGTGGATGTGGAGAGGATGTTCCTGTAGTGAGGGAGTCGAGGACCAGAGGACACAGATAGAGTGGATGTGGAGAGGATGTTTCCTGTAGTGGGGAGTCTAGGACCAGAGGACACGATAGAGTGGATGTGGAGAGGATGTCTCCTGTAGTGGGGAGTCTAGGACCAGAGGACACAGATAGAGTGGATGTGGAGAGGATGTTTCCTATGGTGGGGGAGTCTAGGACAGAGGACACAGATAGAGTGGATGTGGAGAGGATGTTTCCTATGGTGGGGAGTCTAGGACCGGAGGACACAGACAGAGTGGATGTGGAGAGGATGTTTCCTATAGTGGGGGAGTCTAGGACCCGGAGGACACAGACAGAGTGCATGTGGAGAGGATGTTTCCTGTAGTGGGGGAGTCTAGGATCAGAGGACAGAGATAGAGTGGATGTGGAGAGGATGTTTCCTATAGTGGGGGAGTCTAGGACCAGAGGACACAGATAGAGTGGATGTGGAGAGGATGTTTCCTATAGTGGGGGAGTCTAGGACCAGAGGACACAGATAGAGTGGATGTGGAGAGGATGTTTCCTATAGTGGGGGAGTCTAGGACCAGAGGACACAGATAGAGTGGATGTGGAGAGGATGTTTCCTGTAGTGAGGGAGTCTAGGACCAGAGGACACAGATAGAGTGGATGTGGAGAGGATGATTCCTATAGTGGGGGAGTCTAGGACCAGAGGTCACAGATAGAGTGGATGTGGAGAGGATGTTTCCTGTAGTGGGGGGAGTCTAGGACCAGAGGACACAGATAGAGTGCATTTGGAGAGGATGTTTCCTGTAGTGGGGGAGTCTAGACCAGAGGACACAGATAGAGTGGATGTGGAGAGGATGTTCCTATAGTGGGGGAGACTAGGACTGGAGGACACAGAGTGGATGTGGAGAGATGATTTCCTATAGTGGGGGAGTCTAGGACCAGAGGACACAGATAGAGTGCATGTGAGAGGATGTTTCCTATAGAGGGGAGTCTAGGACCAGAGGACACAGATAGAGTGGATGTGGAGAGATGTTTCCTGTGGTGGGGGAGTCTGGGACCAGAGGGACACAGATAGAGTGGATGTGGAGAGGATGTTTCCTATAGTGGGGGAGTCTAGGACCAGAGGACACAGATAGAGTGGATGTGGAGAGGATGTTTCCTGTGGTGGGGGAGTCTAGGACCAGAGGACACAGATAGAGTGGATGTGGAGAGGATGTTTCCTATAGTGGGGAGTCTAGGACCAGAGGACACAGATAGAGTGGATGTTGAGAGGGATGTTTCCTGTAGTGGGGGAGTCTAGGACCAGAGGACACGATAGAGTGGATGTGGAGAGGATGTTTCCTGTGTGGGGGAGTCTAGGACCAGAGGGACACAGATAGAGTGGATGTGGAGAGGATGTTTCCTGTGGTGGGGAGTCTAGGACCAGAGGACAAGATAGAGTGGATTGTGGAGCAGGATGGTTTCCTTCGGTTGGGGAGTCTAGGACCAGAGGACACAGATAGAGTGGATGTGGAGAGGATGTTTCCTTAGTGGGGGTGGGGGAGTCTAGGACCAGAGGACACAGATAGAGTGGATAGAGTGGATGTGGAGAGGATGTTTCCTATGTAGGAGTCTGGGGAGTCTAAGTTACCTTCTACCAAGGACACAGATAGAGTGGATGTGGAGAGGATGTTTCCTGTACGTGGGGGAGTCTAGGACCAGGGGACACAGATAGAGTGGATGTGGAGAGGATGTTTCCTGTGGTGGCTAGGACCAGAGGACACAGATAGAGTGGAGAGGATGTCTCCTGTAGTGGGGAGTCAGGACAGTAGGATCAGAGGACAGAGTGGATGTGGAGAGATGTTTCCTATGGTGGGGGAGTCTAGGACCAGAGGACACAGATAGAGTGGATGGGAGAGAGTTCCTTAGGTGGGGGAGTCTAGGACCAGGAGGACACAGACAGAGTGGATGTGGAGAGGATGCTTCCTAGTGGGGGAGTCTAGGACCGGAGGACACAGACAGAGTGCATGTGGAGAGGATGCTTCCTGTAGTGGGGGAGTCTAGACCAGAGGACACAGATAGAGTGGAATGTGGAGAGGATGTTTCCTTGTAAGTTGGGGAGTCTAGGACCAGAGGACACAGATAGAATGTGGAGAGGATGTTTCCTATAGTGGGGAGTCTAGGACCAGAGGACACAGATAGAGTGCATTTGGAGAGGATGTTTCCTGTAGTGGGGGAGTCTAGGACCAGAGGACACAGATAGAGTGATGTGAGAGGATGTTTCCTATAGTGGGGGAGTCTAGGACCAGAGGACACAGATAGAGTTGTTGTGGAGAGGATGTTTCCTGTAGGTGGGGAGTCTAGGACCAGAGGACACAGATAGAGTGGATGTGGAGAGGATGTTTCCTTTGGTGGGGGAGTCTAGGACCAGAGACACAGATAGATTGATGGATGTGAGAGGATGTTTCCTGTGGTGGGGGAGTCTAGGACCAGAGGACACAGATAGAGGTGTGGATGAGATGTTTCCTGTAGTGGGGGAGTCTAGGACCAGAGGTCACAGATCAGGAGTGGATAAGTGATGTGAGAGGATGTTTCCTGTAGTGGGGGAGTCGAGGACCAGAGACACAGATAGAGTGGATGTG
The DNA here is from genome assembly GCF_030144855.1 of Hypanus sabinus. Classification (NCBI taxonomy): domain Eukaryota; kingdom Metazoa; phylum Chordata; class Chondrichthyes; order Myliobatiformes; family Dasyatidae; genus Hypanus; species Hypanus sabinus. The sequence goes on along the minus strand of NW_026779388.1, from coordinate 105,426 downwards.
GAGAGGATGTTTCTGAATGGTGGGAGTCTAGGACCCACACAGAGAGTGGATGTGGAGAGGATGTTTCCTAGTGATGGGGGAGTCTAGGACCAGAGGGACCAGAGTGGATGTGAGAGGATTTTTCCTGTAGTGAGGGAGTCGAGGACCAGAGGGACACAGATAGAGTGGATGTGGAGAGGATGTTTCCTGTAGTGGGGGAGTCTAGGACCAGAGGACACAGATTCCAGAGTGGATGAGGCAGAGGATGTCTCCTGTAGTGGGGAGCTCTAGACCAGAGATCTCTATTCATAAACCATACTATTTTTAAACGAGGATGTTCCTATGGTGGGGGAGTCTAGACAGAGGACACAGATAGAGTGGATGTGGAGAGGATGTTTCCTATGGTGGGGAGTCCTAGGACCGGAGGACACAGACAGAGTGGATGTGGAGAGGATGTTTCCTATAGTGGGGGAGTCTAGGACCGGAGGACACAGACAGAGTGCATGTGGAGAGGATGTTTCCTGTAGTGGGGGAGTCTAGGACTCAGAGGACAGCAGATAGAGTGGATGTGGAGAGGATGTTTCCTATAGTGGGGGAGTCTAGGACCAGAGGACACAGATAGAGTGGATGTGGAGAGGATGTTTCCTATAGTGGGGAGTCTAGGACCAGAGGACACAGATAGAGTGGATGTGGAGAGGATGTTTCCTGTAGTGGGGGAGTCTAGGACCAGAGGACACAGATAGAGTGGATGTGGAGAGGATGTTTCCTGTAGTGAGGGAGTCTAGGACCAGAGGACACAGATAGAGTGGATGTGGAGAGGATGTTTTCCTATAGTGGGGAGTCTAGGACCAGAGGACACAGATAGAGTGGATGTGGAGAGGATGTTTCCTATAGTGGGGGGAGTCTAGGACTGAGGACACGAGAGTGGATGTGGAGAGGATGATTCCTATAGTGGGGGAGTCTAGGACCAGAGGACACAGATAGAGTGCATGTGGAGAGGATGTTTCCTATAGAGGGGAGTCTAGGACCAGAGGACACAGATAGAGTGGATGTGGAGAGGATGTTTCCTGTGGTGGGGAGTCTGGGACCAGAGGACACAGATAGAGTGGATGTGGAGAGGATGTTTCCTATAGTGGGGGAGTCTAGGACCAGAGGACACAGATAGAGTGATGTGGAGAGGATGTTTCCTATAGTGGGGGAGTCTAGGACCAGAGGACACAGATAGAGTGGATGTGGAGAGGATGTTTCCTGTGGTGGGGGGAGTCTAAGGACCAGAGGACACAGATAGAGTGGATGTGGAGAGGATGTTTCCTATGGTGGGGGAGTCTAGGACCAGAGGACACAGATAGAGTGGAGATGTGGAGAGGATGTTTCCTGTAGTGGGGGAGTCTAGGACCAGAGGACACAGATAGAGTGGATGTGGAGAGGGATGTTTCCTGTAGTGGGGAGTCTAGGACCAGAGGACACAGATAGAGTGGATGAGGAGAGAATGTTTCTTATAGTGGGGGAGTCTAGGACCAGAGGACACAGATAGAGTGGATGTGGAGAGGATGTTTCCTATAGTGGGGGAGTCCTAGGACTGGAGGACACAGAGTGGATGTGGAGAGGATGATTCCTATAGTGGGGGAGTCTAGGACCAGAGGACACAGATAGAGTGCATGTGGAGAGGATGTTTCCTATAGAGGGGGAGTCTAGGACCAGAGGACACAGATAGAGTGGATGTGGAGAGGATGTTTCCTGTGGTGGGGGAGTCTGGGACCAGAGGACACAGATAGAGTGGATGTGGAGAGGATGTTTCCTATAGTGGGGGAGTCTAGGACCAGAGGACACAGATAGAGTGGATGTGGAGAGGATGTTTCCTATAGTGGGGGAGTCTAGGACCAGAGGACACAGATAGAGTGGATGTGGAGAGGATGTTTCCTGTGGTGGGGGAGTCTAGGACCAGAGGACACAGATGGAGTGGATGTGGAGAGGATGTTTCCTATGGTGGGGGAGTCTAGACCAGAGGACACAGATAGAGTGGATGTGGAGAGATGTTTCCTGTAGTGGGGGGAGTCTAGGACCAGAGGACACAGATAGAGTGATGTGGAGAGGATGTTTCCTATGGTGGGGGAGTCTAGGACCAGAGGACACAGATAGAGTGGATGTGGAGAGGATGTTTCCTGTAGTGGGGGAGTCTAGCGACCAGAGGACACAGATAGAGTGGATGTGGAGAGGATGTTTCCTATAGTGGGGGAGTCTAGGACCAGAGGACACAGATAGAGTGGATGTTGAGAGGATGTTTCCTGTAGTGGGGGAGTCTAGGACCAGAGGACACAGATAGAGTGGATGTGGAGAGGATGTTTCCTGTGGTGGGGGAGTCTAGGACCAGAGGACACAGATAGAGTGGATGTGGAGAGGATGTTTCCTGTGGTGGGGGAGTCTAGGACCAGAGGACACAGATAGAGTGGATGTGGAGAGGATGTTTCCTATGGTGGGGGAGTCTAGGACCAGAGGACACAGATAGAGTGGATGTGGAGAGGATGTTTCCTGTAGTGGGGGAGTCTAGGGACCAGAGGACACAGATAGAGTGGATGTGGAGAGGATGTTTCCTATAGTGGGGGAGTCTAGGACCAGAGGACACAGATAGAGTGGATGTGGAGAGGATGTTTCCTGTAGTGGGGGAGTCTAGGACCAGAGGACACAGATAGAGTGGATGTGGAGAGGATGTTTCCTATAGTGGGGGAGTCTAGGACCAGGGACACAGATAGAGTGGATGTGGAGAGGATGTTTCCTGTGGTGGCTAGGACCAGAGGACACAGATAGACTGGATGTGGAGAGGATGTCTCCTGTAGTGGGGGAGTCTAGGACCAGAGGACACAGATAGAGTGGATGTGGAGAGGATGTTTCCTATGGTGGGGGAGTCTAGGACCAGAGGACACAGATAGAGTGGATGTGGAGAGGATGTTTCCTGTGGTGGGGAGTCTAGGACCGGAGGACACAGACAGAGTGGATGTGAGAGGATGTTTCCTATAGTGGGGGAGTCTAGGACCGGAGGACACAGACAGAGTGCATGTGGAGAGGATGTTTCCTGTAGTGGGGGAGTCTAGGATCAGAGGACAGAGATAGAGTGGATGTGGAGAGGATGTTTCCTATAGTGGGGGAGTCTAGGACCAGAGGACACAGATAGAGTGGATGTGGAGAGGATGTTTCCTATAGTGGGGGAGTCTAGGACCAGAGGACACAGATAGAGTGCATGTGGAGAGGATGTTTCCTATAGTGGGGGAGTCTAGGACCAGAGGACACAGATAGAGTGCATTTGGAGAGGATGTTTCCTGTAGTGGGGGAGTCTAGGACCAGAGGACACAGATAGAGTGGATGTGGAGAGGATGTTTCCTATAGTGGGGGAGTCTAGGACCAGAGGACACAGATAGAGTGGATGTGGAGAGGATGTTTCCTGTGGTGGGGAGTCTAGGACCAGAGGACACAGATAGAGTGGATGTGGAGAGGATGTTTCCTTTGGTGGGGGAGTCTAGGACCAGAGGACACAGATAGAGTGGATGTGGAGAGGATGTTTCCTGTTGGTGGGGGAGTCTAGGACCAGAGGACACAGATAGAGTGGATGTGGAGAGGATGTTTCCTGTAGTGGGGGAGTCGAGGACCAGAGGACACAGATAGAGTGGATGTGGAGAGGATGTTTCCTATAGTGGGGGAGTCTAGGACCAGAGGACACAGATAGAGTGGATGTGGAGAGGATGTTTCCTATAGTGGGGGAGTCTAGGACCAGAGGACACAGATAGAGTGGATTGTGGAGAGGATGTTTCCTATAGTGGGGGAGTCTAGGACCAGAGGACACAGATAGAGTGGATGTGGAGAGGATGTTTCCTGTAGTGAGGGAGTCTAGGACCAGAGGACACAGATAGAGTGGATGTGGAGAGGATGATTCCTATAGTGGGGGAGTCTAGGACCAGAGGTCACAGATAGAGTGGATGTGGAGAGGATGTTTCCTGTAGTGGGGGGAGTCTAGGACCAGAGGACACAGATAGAGTGCATTTGGAGAGGATGTTTCCTGTAGTGGGGGAGTCTAGGACCAGAGGACACAGATAGAGTGGATGAGGAGAGAATGTTTCTTATAGTGGGGGGAGTCTAGGACCAGAGGACACAGATAGAGTGGATGTGGAGAGGATGTTTCCTATAGTGGGGGAGTCTAGGACTGGAGGACACAGAGTGGATGTGGAGAGGATGATTCCTATAGTGGGGGAGTCTAGGACCAGAGGACACAGATAGAGTGCATGTGGAGAGGATGTTTCCTATAGAGGGGGAGTCTAGGACCAGAGGACACAGATAGAGTGGATGTGGAGAGGATGTTTCCTGTGGTGGGGGAGTCTGGGACCAGAGGACACAGATAGAGTGGATGTGGAGAGGATGTTTCCTATAGTGGGGGAGTCTAGGACCAGAGGACACAGATAGAGTGGATGTGGAGAGGATGTTTCCTATAGTGGGGGAGTCTAGGACCAGAGGACACAGATAGAGTGGATGTGGAGAGGATGTTTCCTGTGGTGGGGGAGTCTAGGACCAGAGGACACAGATAGAGTGGATGTGGAGACGATGTTTCCTATGGTGGGGGAGTCTAGGACCAGAGGACACAGATAGAGTGGATGTGGAGAGGATGTTTCCTGTAGTGGGGGAGTCTAGGACCAGAGGACACAGATAGAGTGGATGTGGAGAGGATGTTTCCTATAGTGGGGGAGTCTAGGACCAGAGGACACAGATAGAGTTGATGTGGAGAGGATGTTTCCTGTGGTGGGGGAGTCTAGGACCAGAGGACACAGATAGAGTGGATGTGGAGAGGATGTTTCCTTTGGTGGGGGAGTCTAGGACCAGAGGACACAGATAGAGTGGATGTGGAGAGGATGTTTCCTGTGGTGGGGGAGTCTAGGACCAGAGGACACAGATAGAGTGGATGTGGAGAGGATGTTTCCTGTAGTGGGGGAGTCTAGGACCAGAGGACACAGATAGAGTGGATGTGGAGAGGATGTTTCCTGTAGTGAGGGAGTCGAGGACCAGAGGACACAGATAGAGTGGATGTGGAGAGGATGTTTCCTATGGTGGGGGAGTCTAGGACCAGAGGACACAGATAGAGTGGATGTGGAGAGGATGTTTCCTGTAGTGGGGGAGTCTAGGACCAGAGGACACAGATAGAGTGGATGTGGAGAGGATTTTTCCTGTAGTGAGGGAGTCGAGGACCAGAGGACACAGATAGAGTGGATGTGGAGAGGATGTTTCCTGTAGTGGGGGAGTCTAGGACCAGAGGACACAGATAGAGTGGATGTGGAGAGGATGTCTCCTGTAGTGGGGGAGTCTAGGACCAGAGGACACAGATAGAGTGGATGTGGAGAGGATGTTTCCTATGGTGGGGGAGTCTAGGACCAGAGGACACAGATAGAGTGGGATGTGGAGAGGATGTTTCCTATGGTGGGGGAGTCTAGGACCGGAGGACACAGACAGAGTGGATGTGGAGAGGATGTTTCCTATAGTGGGGAGTCTAGGACCGGAGGACACAGACAGAGTGCATGTGGAGAGGATGTTTCCTGTAGTGGGGGAGTCTAGGATCAGAGGACAGAGATAGAGTGGATGTGGAGAGGATGTTTCCTATAGTGGGGGAGTCTAGGACCAGAGGACACAGATAGAGTGGATGTGGAGAGGATGGTTTCCTATAGTGGGGGAGTCTAGGACCAGAGGACACAGATAGAGTGGATGTGGAGAGGATGTTTCCTATAGTGGGGGAGTCTAGGACCAGAGGACACAGATAGAGTGGATGTGGAGAGGATGTTTCCTGTAGTGAGGGAGTCTAGGACCAGAGGACACAGATAGAGTGGATGTGGAGAGGATGATTCCTATAGTGGGGGAGTCTAGGACCAGAGGTCACAGATAGAGTGGATGTGGAGAGGATGTTTCCTGTAGTGGGGGGAGTCTAGGACCAGAGGACACAGATAGAGTGCATTTGGAGAGGATGTTTCCTGTAGTGGGGAGTCTAGGACCAGAGGACACAGATAGAGTGGATGAGGAGAGAATGTTTCTTATAGTGGGGGAGTCTAGGACCAGAGGACACAGATAGAGTGGATGTGGAGAGGATGTTTCCTATAGTGGGGGAGTCTAGGACTGGAGGACACAGAGTGGATGTGGAGAGGATGATTCCTATAGTGGGGGAGTCTAGGACCAGAGGACACAGATAGAGTGCATGTGGAGAGGATGTTCCTATAGAGGGGGAGTCTAGGACCAGAGGACACAGATAGAGTGGATGTGGAGAGGATGTTTCCTGTGGTGGGGGAGTCTGGGACCAGAGGACACAGATAGAGTGGATGTGGAGAGGATGTTTCCTATAGTGGGGGAGTCTAGGACCAGGGACACAGATAGAGTGGATGTGGAGAGGATGTTTCCTATAGTGGGGGAGTCTAGGACCAGAGGACACAGATAGAGTGGATGTGGAGAGGATGTTTCCTGTGGTGGGGGAGTCTAGGACCAGAGGACACAGATAGAGTGGATGTGGAGAGGATGTTTCCTATGGTGGGGGAGTCTAGGACCAGAGGACACAGATAGAGTGGATGTGGAGAGGATGTTTCCTGTAGTGGGGGAGTCTAGGACCAGAGGACACAGATAGAGTGGATGTGGAGAGGATGTTTCCTGTAGTGGGGAGTCTAGGACAGAGGACACAGATAGAGTGGATGAGGAGAGAATGTTTCTTATAGTGGGGGAGTCTAGGACCAGAGGACACAGATAGAGTGGATGTGGAGAGGATGTTTCCTATAGTGGGGGAGTCTAGGACTGGAGGACACAGAGTGGATGTGGAGAGGATGATTCCTATAGTGGGGGAGTCTAGGACAGAGGACACAGATAGAGTGCATGTGGAGAGGATGTTTCCTATAGAGGGGGAGTCTAGGACCAGAGGACACAGATAGAGTGGATGTGGAGAGGATGTTTCCTGTGGTGGGGGGAGTCTGGGACCAGAGGACACAGATAGAGTGGATGTGGAGAGGATGTTTCCTATAGTGGGGGAGTCTAGGACCAGAGGACACAGATAGAGTGGATGTGGAGAGGATGTTTCCTATAGTGGGGGGAGTCTAGGACCAGAGGACACAGATAGAGTGGATGTGGAGAGGATGTTTCCTGTGGTGGGGGAGTCTAGGACCAGAGGACACAGATAGAGTGGATGTGGAGAGGATGTTTCCTATGGTGGGGGAGTCTAGGACCAGAGGACACAGATAGAGTGGATGTGGAGAGGATGTTTCCTGTAGTGGGGGAGTCTAGGACCAGAGGACACAGATAGAGTGGATGTGGAGAGGATGTTTCCTATGGTGGGGGAGTCTAGGACCAGAGGACACAGATAGAGTGGATGTGGAGAGGATGTTTCCTGTAGTGGGGGAGTCTAGGACCAGAGGACACAGATAGAGTGGATGTGGAGAGGATGTTTCCTATAGTGGGGGAGTCTAGGACCAGAGGACACAGATAGAGTGGATGTTGAGAGGATGTTTCCTGTAGTGGGGGAGTCTAGGACCAGAGGACACAGATAGAGTGGATGTGGAGAGGATGTTTCCTGTGGTGGGGGAGTCTAGGACCAGAGGACACAGATAGAGTGGATGTGGAGAGGATGTTTCCTGTGGTGGGGGAGTCTAGGACCAGAGGACACAGATAGAGTGGATGTGGAGAGGATGTTTCCTATGGTGGGGGAGTCTAGGACCAGAGGACACAGATAGAGTGGATGTGGAGAGGATGTTTCCTGTAGTGGGGGAGTCTAGGACCAGAGGACACAGATAGAGTGGATGTGGAGAGGATGTTTCCTATAGTGGGGGAGTCTAGGACCAGAGGACACAGATAGAGTGGATGTGGAGAGGATGTTTCCTGTAGTGGGGGAGTCTAGGACCAGAGGACACAGATAGAGTGGATGTGGAGAGGATGTTTCCTATAGTGGGGGAGTCTAGGACCAGGGGACACAGATAGAGTGGATGTGGAGAGGATGTTTCCTGTGGTGGCTAGGACCAGAGGACACAGATAGACTGGATGTGGAGAGGATGTCTCCTGTAGTGGGGGAGTCTAGGACCAGAGGACACAGATAGAGTGGATGTGGAGAGGATGTTTCCTATGGTGGGGGAGTCTAGGACCAGAGGACACAGATAGAGTGGATGTGGAGAGGATGTTTCCTGTGGTGGGGGAGTCTAGGACCGGAGGACACAGACAGAGTGGATGTGGAGAGGATGTTTCCTATAGTGGGGGAGTCTAGGACCGGAGGACACAGACAGAGTGGATGTGGAGAGGATGTTTCCTGTGGTGGGGGAGTCTAGGACCAGAGGACACAGATAGAGTGGATGTGGAGAGGATGTTTCCTATGGTGGGGGAGTCTAGGACCAGAGGACACAGATAGAGTGGATGTGGAGAGGATGTTTCCTGTAGTGGGGGAGTCTAGGACCAGAGGACACAGATAGAGTGGATGTGGAGAGGATGTTTCCTATGGTGGGGGAGTCTAGGACCAGAGGACACAGATAGAGTGGATGTGGAGAGGATGTTTCCTGTAGTGGGGGAGTCTAGGACCAGAGGACACAGATAGAGTGGATGTGGAGAGGATGTTTCCTATAGTGGGGGAGTCTAGGACCAGAGGACACAGATAGAGTGGATGTTGAGAGGATGTTTCCTGTAGTGGGGGAGTCTAGGACCAGAGGACACAGATAGAGTGGATGTGGAGAGGATGTTTCCTGTGGTGGGGGAGTCTAGGACCAGAGGACACAGATAGAGTGGATGTGGAGAGGATGTTTCCTGTGGTGGGGGAGTCTAGGACCAGAGGACACAGATAGAGTGGATGTGGAGAGGATGTTTCCTATGGTGGGGGAGTCTAGGACCAGAGGACACAGATAGAGTGGATGTGGAGAGGATGTTTCCTGTAGTGGGGGAGTCTAGGACCAGAGGACACAGATAGAGTGGATGTGGAGAGGATGTTTCCTATAGTGGGGGAGTCTAGGACCAGAGGACACAGATAGAGTGGATGTGGAGAGGATGTTTCCTGTAGTGGGGGAGTCTAGGACCAGAGGACACAGATAGAGTGGATGTGGAGAGGATGTTTCCTATAGTGGGGGAGTCTAGGACCAGGGGACACAGATAGAGTGGATGTGGAGAGGATGTTTCCTGTGGTGGCTAGGACCAGAGGACACAGATAGACTGGATGTGGAGAGGATGTCTCCTGTAGTGGGGGAGTCTAGGACCAGAGGACACAGATAGAGTGGATGTGGAGAGGATGTTTCCTATGGTGGGGGAGTCTAGGACCAGAGGACACAGATAGAGTGGATGTGGAGAGGATGTTTCCTGTGGTGGGGGAGTCTAGGACCGGAGGACACAGACAGAGTGGATGTGGAGAGGATGTTTCCTATAGTGGGGGAGTCTAGGACCGGAGGACACAGACAGAGTGCATGTGGAGAGGATGTTTCCTGTAGTGGGGGAGTCTAGGATCAGAGGACAGAGATAGAGTGGATGTGGAGAGGATGTTTCCTATAGTGGGGGAGTCTAGGACCAGAGGACACAGATAGAGTGGATGTGGAGAGGATGTTTCCTATAGTGGGGGAGTCTAGGACCAGAGGACACAGATAGAGTGCATGTGGAGAGGATGTTTCCTATAGTGGGGGAGTCTAGGACCAGAGGACACAGATAGAGTGGATGTGGAGAGGATGTTTCCTGTGGTGGGGGAGTCTAGGACCAGAGGACACAGATAGAGTGGATGTGGAGAGGATGTTTCCTGTAGTGGGGGAGTCGAGGACCAGAGGACACAGATAGAGTGGATGTGGAGAGGATGTTTCCTATAGTGGGGGAGTCTAGGACCAGAGGACACAGATAGAGTGGATGTGGAGAGGATGTTTCCTATAGTGGGGGAGTCTAGGACCAGAGGACACAGATAGAGTGGATGTGGAGAGGATGTTTCCTGTAGTGAGGGAGTCTAGGACCAGAGGACACAGATAGAGTGGATGTGGAGAGGATGATTCCTATAGTGGGGGAGTCTAGGACCAGAGGTCACAGATAGAGTGGATGTGGAGAGGATGTTTCCTGTAGTGGGGGGAGTCTAGGACCAGAGGACACAGATAGAGTGCATTTGGAGAGGATGTTTCCTGTAGTGGGGGAGTCTAGGACCAGAGGACACAGATAGAGTGGATGAGGAGAGAATGTTTCTTATAGTGGGGGAGTCTAGGACCAGAGGACACAGATAGAGTGGATGTGGAGAGGATGTTTCCTATAGTGGGGGAGTCTAGGACTGGAGGACACAGAGTGGATGTGGAGAGGATGATTCCTATAGTGGGGGAGTCTAGGACCAGAGGACACAGATAGAGTGCATGTGGAGAGGATGTTTCCTATAGAGGGGGAGTCTAGGACCAGAGGACACAGATAGAGTGGATGTGGAGAGGATGTTTCCTGTGGTGGGGGAGTCTGGGACCAGAGGACACAGATAGAGTGGATGTGGAGAGGATGTTTCCTATAGTGGGGGAGTCTAGGACCAGAGGACACAGATAGAGTGGATGTGGAGAGGATGTTTCCTATAGTGGGGGAGTCTAGGACCAGAGGACACAGATAGAGTGGATGTGGAGAGGATGTTTCCTGTGGTGGGGGAGTCTAGGACCAGAGGACACAGATAGAGTGGATGTGGAGACGATGTTTCCTATGGTGGGGGAGTCTAGGACCAGAGGACACAGATAGAGTGGATGTGGAGAGGATGTTTCCTGTAGTGGGGGAGTCTAGGACCAGAGGACACAGATAGAGTGGATGTGGAGAGGATGTTTCCTATGGTGGGGGAGTCTAGGACCAGAGGACACAGATAGAGTGGATGTGGAGAGGATGTTTCCTGTAGTGGGGGAGTCTAGGACCAGAGGACACAGATAGAGTGGATGTGGAGAGGATGTTTCCTATAGTGGGGGAGTCTAGGACCAGAGGACACAGATAGAGTGGATGTTGAGAGGATGTTTCCTGTAGTGGGGGAGTCTAGGACCAGAGGACACAGATAGAGTGGATGTGGAGAGGATGTTTCCTGTGGTGGGGGAGTCTAGGACCAGAGGACACAGATAGAGTGGATGTGGAGAGGATGTTTCCTGTGGTGGGGGAGTCTAGGACCAGAGGACACAGATAGAGTGGATGTGGAGAGGATGTTTCCTATGGTGGGGGAGTCTAGGACCAGAGGACACAGATAGAGTGGATGTGGAGAGGATGTTTCCTGTAGTGGGGGAGTCTAGGACCAGAGGACACAGATAGAGCGGATGTGGAGAGGATGTTTCCTATAGTGGGGGAGTCTAGGACCAGAGGACACAGATAGAGTGGATGTGGAGAGGATGTTTCCTGTAGTGGGGGAGTCTAGGACCAGAGGACACAGATAGAGTGGATGTGGAGAGGATGTTTCCTATAGTGGGGGAGTCTAGGACCAGGGGACACAGATAGAGTGGATGTGGAGAGGATGTTTCCTGTGGTGGCTAGGACCAGAGGACACAGATAGACTTTATGTGGAGAGGATGTCTCCTGTAGTGGGGGAGTCTAGGACCAGAGGACACAGATAGAGTGGATGTGGAGAGGATGTTTCCTATGGTGGGGGAGTCTAGGACCAGAGGACACAGTGGATGTGGAGAGGATGTTTCCTGTGGTGGGGGAGTCTAGGACCGGAGGACACAGACAGAGTGGATGTGGAGAGGATGTTTCCTATAGTGGGGGAGTCTAGGACCGGAGGACACAGACAGAGTGCATGTGGAGAGGATGTTTCCTGTAGTGGGGGAGTCTAGGATCAGAGGACAGAGATAGAGTGGATGTGGAGAGGATGTTTCCTATAGTGGGGGAGTCTAGGACCAGAGGACACAGATAGAGTGGATGTGGAGAGGATGTTTCCTATAGTGGGGGAGTCTAGGACCAGAGGACACAGATAGAGTGCATGTGGAGAGGATGTTTCCTATAGTGGGGGAGTCTAGGACCAGAGGACACAGATAGAGTGCATTTGGAGAGGATGTTTCCTGTAGTGGGGGAGTCTAGGACCAGAGGACACAGATAGAGTGGATGTGGAGAGGATGTTTCCTATAGTGGGGGAGTCTAGGACCAGAGGACACAGATAGAGTGGATGTGGAGAGGATGTTTCCTGTGGTGGGGGAGTCTAGGACCAGAGGACACAGATAGAGTGGATGTGGAGAGGATGTTTCCTTTGGTGGGGGAGTCTAGGACCAGAGGACACAGATAGAGTGGATGTGGAGAGGATGTTTCCTGTGGTGGGGGAGTCTAGGACCAGAGGACACAGATAGAGTGGATGTGGAGAGGATGTTTCCTGTAGTGGGGGAGTCTAGGACCAGAGGACACAGATAGAGTGGATGTGGAGAGGATGTTTCCTATAGTGGGGGAGTCTAGGACCAGAGGACACAGATAGAGTGCATGTGGAGAGGATGTTTCCTATAGTGGGGGAGTCTAGGACCAGAGGACACAGATAGAGTGCATTTGGAGAGGATGTTTCCTGTAGTGGGGGAGTCTAGGACCAGAGGACACAGATAGAGTGGATGTGGAGAGGATGTTTCCTATAGTGGGGGAGTCTAGGACCAGAGGACACAGATAGAGTGGATGTGGAGAGGATGTTTCCTGTGGTGGGGGAGTCTAGGATCAGAGGACAGAGATAGAGTGGATGTGGAGAGGATGTTTCCTATAGTGGGGGAGTCTAGGACCAGAGGACACAGATAGAGTGGATGTGGAGAGGATGTTTCCTATAGTGGGGGAGTCTAGGACCAGAGGACACAGATAGAGTGCATGTGGAGAGGATGTTTCCTATAGTGGGGGAGTCTAGGACCAGAGGACACAGATAGAGTGGATGTGGAGAGGATGTTTCCTGTGGTGGGGGAGTCTAGGACCAGAGGACACAGATAGAGTGGATGTGGAGAGGATGTTTCCTTTGGTGGGGGAGTCTAGGACCAGAGGACACAGATAGAGTGGATGTGGAGAGGATGTTTCCTGTGGTGGGGGAGTCTAGGACCAGAGGACACAGATAGAGTGGATGTGGAGAGGATGTTTCCTGTAGTGGGGGAGTCTAGGACCAGAGGACACAGATAGAGTGGATGTGGAGAGGATGTTTCCTGTGGTGGGGGAGTCTAGGACCAGAGGACACAGATAGAGTGGATGTGGAGAGGATGTTTCCTTTGGTGGGGGAGTCTAGGACCAGAGGACACAGATAGAGTGGATGTGGAGAGGATGTTTCCTGTGGTGGGGGAGTCTAGGACCAGAGGACACAGATAGAGTGGATGTGGAGAGGATGTTTCCTGTAGTGGGGGAGTCTAGGACCAGAGGACACAGATAGAGTGGATGTGGAGAGGATGTTTCCTATAGTGGGGGAGTCTAGGACCAGAGGACACAGATAGAGTGCATGTGGAGAGGATGTTTCCTATAGTGGGGGAGTCTAGGACCAGAGGACACAGATAGAGTGCATTTGGAGAGGATGTTTCCTGTAGTGGGGGAGTCTAGGACCAGAGGACACAGATAGAGTGGATGTGGAGAGGATGTTTCCTATAGTGGGGGAGTCTAGGACCAGAGGACACAGATAGAGTGGATGTGGAGAGGATGTTTCCTGTGGTGGGGGAGTCTAGGACCAGAGGACACAGATAGAGTGGATGTGGAGAGGATGTTTCCTTTGGTGGGGGAGTCTAGGACCAGAGGACACAGATAGAGTGGATGTGGAGAGGATGTTTCCTGTGGTGGGGGAGTCTAGGACCAGAGGACACAGATAGAGTGGATGTGGAGAGGATGTTTCCTGTAGTGGGGGAGTCTAGGACCAGAGGACACAGATAGAGTGGATGTGGAGAGGATGTTTCCTGTAGTGAGGGAGTCGAGGACCAGAGGACACAGATAGAGTGGATGTGGAGAGGATGTTTCCTGTAGTCGGGGAGTCGAGGACCAGAGGACACAGATAGAGTGGATGTGGAGAGGATGTCTCCTGTAGTGGGGGAGTCTAGGACCAGAGGACACAGATAGAGTGGATGTGGAGAGGATGTTTCCTATGGTGGGGGAGTCTAGGACCAGAGGACACAGATAGAGTGGATGTGGAGAGGATGTTTCCTGTGGTGGGGGAGTCTAGGACCGGAGGACACAGACAGAGTGGATGTGGAGAGGATGTTTCCTATAGTGGGGGAGTCTAGGACCGGAGGACACAGACAGAGTGCATGTGGAGAGGATGTTTCCTGTAGTGGGGGAGTCTAGGATCAGAGGACAGAGATAGAGTGGATGTGGAGAGGATGTTTCCTATAGTGGGGGAGTCTAGGACCAGAGGACACAGATAGAGTGGATGTGGAGAGGATGTTTCCTATAGTGGGGGAGTCTAGGACCAGAGGACACAGATAGAGTGCATGTGGAGAGGATGTTTCCTATAGTGGGGGAGTCTAGGACCAGAGGACACAGATAGAGTGGATGTGGAGAGGATGTTTCCTGTAGTGAGGGAGTCTAGGACCAGAGGACACAGATAGAGTGGATGTGGAGAGGATGATTCCTATAGTGGGGGAGTCTAGGACCAGAGGTCACAGATAGAGTGGATGTGGAGAGGATGTTTCCTGTAGTGGGGGGAGTCTAGGACCAGAGGACACAGATAGAGTGCATTTGGAGAGGATGTTTCCTGTAGTGGGGGAGTCTAGGACCAGAGGACACAGATAGAGTGGATGAGGAGAGGATGTTTCTTATAGTGGGGGAGTCTAGGACCAGAGGACACAGATAGAGTGGATGTGGAGAGGATGTTTCCTATAGTGGGGGAGTCTAGGACTGGAGGACACAGAGTGGATGTGGAGAGGATGTTTCCTATAGTGGGGGAGTCTAGGACCAGAGGACACAGATAGAGTGGATGTGGAGAGGATGTTTCCTATAGAGGGGGAGTCTAGGACTGGAGGACACAGAGTGGATGTGGAGAGGATGTTTCCTATAGTGGGGGAGTCTAGGACTGGAGGACACAGAGTGGATGTGGAGAGGATGTTTCCTGTAGTGGGGGAGTCTAGGACCAGAGGACACAGATAGAGTGGATGTGGAGAGGATGTTTCCTGTGGTGGGGGAGTCTAGGACCAGAGGACACAGATAGAGTGGATGTGGAGAGGATGTTTCCTGTGGTGGGGGAGTCTAGGACCAGAGGACACAGATAGAGTGTATGTGGAGAGGATGTTTCCTGTAGTGGAGGAGTCTAGAACCAGAGGACACAGATAGAGTGGATGTGGAGAGGATGTTTCCTGTAGTGGGGGAGTCTAGGACCAGAGGACACAGATAGAGTGGATGTGGAGAGGATGTTTCCTGTAGTGGGGGAG
This sequence comes from Hypanus sabinus, assembly GCF_030144855.1. Lineage (NCBI taxonomy): Eukaryota > Metazoa > Chordata > Chondrichthyes > Myliobatiformes > Dasyatidae > Hypanus > Hypanus sabinus. Next base: position 90,151 of record NW_026779388.1, on the reverse strand, counting down.
TCTAGGACCAGAGGACACAGATAGAGTGGATGTGGAGAGGATGTTTCCTGTAGTGGGGGAGTCTAGGACCAGAGGACACAGATAGAGTGGATGTGGAGAGGATGTTTCCTATGGTGGGGGAGTCTAGGACCAGAGGACACAGATAGAGTGGATGTGGAGAGGATGTTTCCTGTGGTGGGGGAGTCTAGGACCAGAGGACACAGATAGAGTGGATGTGGAGAGGATGTTTCCTGTGGTGGGGGAGTCTAGGACCAGAGGACACAGATAGAGTGGATGTGGAGAGGATGTTTCCTGTGGTGGGGGAGTCTAGGACCAGAGGACACAGATAGAGTGGATGTGGAGAGGATGTTTCCTGTAGTGGGGGAGTCTAGGACCAGAGGACACAGATAGAGTGGATGTGGAGAGGATGTTTCCTATGGTGGGGGAGTCTAGGACCAGAGGACACAGATAGAGTGGATGTGGAGAGGATGTTTCCTATGGTGGGGGAGTCTAGGACCAGAGGACACAGATAGAGTGGATGTGGAGAGGATGTTTCCTGTAGTGGGGGAGTCTAGGACCAGAGGACACAGATAGAGTGGATGTGGAGAGGATGTTTCCTATAGTGGGGGAGTCTAGGACCAGAGGACACAGATAGAGTGGATGTGGAGAGGATGTTTCCTGTGGTGGGGGAGTCTAGGACCAGAGGACACAGATAGAGTGGATGTGGAGAGGATGTTTCCTGTAGTGGGGGAGTCTAGGACCAGAGGACACAGATAGAGTGGATGTGGAGAGGATGTTTCCTATAGTGGGGGAGTCTAGGACCAGAGGACACAGATAGAGTGGATGTGGAGAGGATGTTTCCTATGGTGGGGGAGTCTAGGACCAGAGGACACAGATAGAGTGGATGTGGAGAGGATGTTTCCTGTAGTGGGGGAGTCTAGGACCAGAGGACACAGATAGAGTGGATGTGGAGAGGATGTTTCCTGTAGTGGGGGAGTCTAGGACCAGAGGACACAGATAGAGTGGATGTGGAGAGGATGTTTCCTGTGGTGGGGGAGTCTAGGACCAGAGGACACAGATAGAGTGGATGTGGAGAGGATGTTTCCTATAGTGGGGGAGTCTAGGACCAGAGGACACAGATAGAGTGGATGTGGAGAGGATGTTTCCTGTAGTGGGGGAGTCTAGGACCAGAGGACACAGATAGAGTGGATGTGGAGAGGATGTTTCCTATGGTGGGGGAGTCTAGGACCAGAGGACACAGATAGAGTGGATGTGGAGAGGATGTTTCCTGTAGTGGGGGAGTCTAGGACCAGAGGACACAGATAGAGTGGATGTGGAGAGGATTTTTCCTGTAGTGAGGGAGTCGAGGACCAGAGGACACAGATAGAGTGGATGTGGAGAGGATGTTTCCTGTAGTGGGGGAGTCTAGGACCAGAGGACACAGATAGAGTGGATGTGGAGAGGATGTCTCCTGTAGTGGGGGAGTCTAGGACCAGAGGACACAGATAGAGTGGATGTGGAGAGGATGTTTCCTATGGTGGGGGAGTCTAGGACCAGAGGACACAGATAGAGTGGATGTGGAGAGGATGTTTCCTATGGTGGGGGAGTCTAGGACCGGAGGACACAGACAGAGTGGATGTGGAGAGGATGTTTCCTATAGTGGGGGAGTCTAGGACCGGAGGACACAGACAGAGTGCATGTGGAGAGGATGTTTCCTGTAGTGGGGGAGTCTAGGATCAGAGGACAGAGATAGAGTGGATGTGGAGAGGATGTTTCCTATAGTGGGGGAGTCTAGGACCAGAGGACACAGATAGAGTGGATGTGGAGAGGATGTTTCCTATAGTGGGGGAGTCTAGGACCAGAGGACACAGATAGAGTGGATGTGGAGAGGATGTTTCCTATAGTGGGGGAGTCTAGGACCAGAGGACACAGATAGAGTGGATGTGGAGAGGATGTTTCCTGTAGTGAGGGAGTCTAGGACCAGAGGACACAGATAGAGTGGATGTGGAGAGGATGATTCCTATAGTGGGGGAGTCTAGGACCAGAGGTCACAGATAGAGTGGATGTGGAGAGGATGTTTCCTGTAGTGGGGGGAGTCTAGGACCAGAGGACACAGATAGAGTGCATTTGGAGAGGATGTTTCCTGTAGTGGGGAGTCTAGGACCAGAGGACACAGATAGAGTGGATGAGGAGAGAATGTTTCTTATAGTGGGGGAGTCTAGGACCAGAGGACACAGATAGAGTGGATGTGGAGAGGATGTTTCCTATAGTGGGGGAGTCTAGGACTGGAGGACACAGAGTGGATGTGGAGAGGATGATTCCTATAGTGGGGGAGTCTAGGACCAGAGGACACAGATAGAGTGCATGTGGAGAGGATGTTTCCTATAGAGGGGGAGTCTAGGACCAGAGGACACAGATAGAGTGGATGTGGAGAGGATGTTTCCTGTGGTGGGGGAGTCTGGGACCAGAGGACACAGATAGAGTGGATGTGGAGAGGATGTTTCCTATAGTGGGGGAGTCTAGGACCAGAGGACACAGATAGAGTGGATGTGGAGAGGATGTTTCCTATAGTGGGGGAGTCTAGGACCAGAGGACACAGATAGAGTGGATGTGGAGAGGATGTTTCCGGTGGTGGGGGAGTCTAGGACCAGAGGACACAGATAGAGTGGATGTGGAGAGGATGTTTCCTATGGTGGGGGAGTCTAGGACCAGAGGACACAGATAGAGTGGATGTGGAGAGGATGTTTCCTGTAGTGGGGGAGTCTAGGACCAGAGGACACAGATAGAGTGGATGTGGAGAGGATGTTTCCTGTAGTGGGGAGTCTAGGACCAGAGGACACAGATAGAGTGGATGAGGAGAGAATGTTTCTTATAGTGGGGGAGTCTAGGACCAGAGGACACAGATAGAGTGGATGTGGAGAGGATGTTTCCTATAGTGGGGGAGTCTAGGACTGGAGGACACAGAGTGGATGTGGAGAGGATGATTCCTATAGTGGGGGAGTCTAGGACCAGAGGACACAGATAGAGTGCATGTGGAGAGGATGTTTCCTATAGAGGGGGAGTCTAGGACCAGAGGACACAGATAGAGTGGATGTGGAGAGGATGTTTCCTGTGGTGGGGGAGTCTGGGACCAGAGGACACAGATAGAGTGGATGTGGAGAGGATGTTTCCTATAGTGGGGGAGTCTAGGACCAGAGGACACAGATAGAGTGGATGTGGAGAGGATGTTTCCTATAGTGGGGGAGTCTAGGACCAGAGGACACAGATAGAGTGGATGTGGAGAGGATGTTTCCTGTGGTGGGGGAGTCTAGGACCAGAGGACACAGATAGAGTGGATGTGGAGAGGATGTTTCCTATGGTGGGGGAGTCTAGGACCAGAGGACACAGATAGAGTGGATGTGGAGAGGATGTTTCCTGTAGTGGGGGAGTCTAGGACCAGAGGACACAGATAGAGTGGATGTGGAGAGGATGTTTCCTATGGTGGGGGAGTCTAGGACCAGAGGACACAGATAGAGTGGATGTGGAGAGGATGTTTCCTGTAGTGGGGGAGTCTAGGACCAGAGGACACAGATAGAGTGGATGTGGAGAGGATGTTTCCTATAGTGGGGGAGTCTAGGACCAGAGGACACAGATAGAGTGGATGTGGAGAGGATGTTTCCTGTGGTGGGGGAGTCTAGGACCAGAGGACACAGATAGAGTGGATGTGGAGAGGATGTTTCCTATGGTGGGGGAGTCTAGGACCAGAGGACACAGATAGAGTGGATGTGGAGAGGATGTTTCCTGTAGTGGGGGAGTCTAGGACCAGAGGACACAGATAGAGTGGATGTGGAGAGGATGTTTCCTATAGTGGGGGAGTCTAGGACCAGAGGACACAGATAGAGTGGATGTGGAGAGGATGTTTCCTGTAGTGGGGGAGTCTAGGACCAGAGGACACAGATAGAGTGGATGTGGAGAGGATGTTTCCTATAGTGGGGGAGTCTAGGACCAGGGGACACAGATAGAGTGGATGTGGAGAGGATGTTTCCTGTGGTGGCTAGGACCAGAGGACACAGATAGACTGGATGTGGAGAGGATGTCTCCTGTAGTGGGGGAGTCTAGGACCAGAGGACACAGATAGAGTGGATGTGGAGAGGATGTTTCCTATGGTGGGGGAGTCTAGGACCAGAGGACACAGATAGAGTGGATGTGGAGAGGATGTTTCCTGTGGTGGGGGAGTCTAGGACCGGAGGACACAGACAGAGTGGATGTGGAGAGGATGTTTCCTATAGTGGGGGAGTCTAGGACCGGAGGACACAGACAGAGTGGATGTGGAGAGGATGTTTCCTGTGGTGGGGGAGTCTAGGACCAGAGGACACAGATAGAGTGGATGTGGAGAGGATGTTTCCTATGGTGGGGGAGTCTAGGACCAGAGGACACAGATAGAGTGGATGTGGAGAGGATGTTTCCTGTAGTGGGGGAGTCTAGGACCAGAGGACACAGATAGAGTGGATGTGGAGAGGATGTTTCCTATGGTGGGGGAGTCTAGGACCAGAGGACACAGATAGAGTGGATGTGGAGAGGATGTTTCCTGTAGTGGGGGAGTCTAGGACCAGAGGACACAGATAGAGTGGATGTGGAGAGGATGTTTCCTATAGTGGGGGAGTCTAGGACCAGAGGACACAGATAGAGTGGATGTTGAGAGGATGTTTCCTGTAGTGGGGGAGTCTAGGACCAGAGGACACAGATAGAGTGGATGTGGAGAGGATGTTTCCTGTGGTGGGGGAGTCTAGGACCAGAGGACACAGATAGAGTGGATGTGGAGAGGATGTTTCCTGTGGTGGGGGAGTCTAGGACCAGAGGACACAGATAGAGTGGATGTGGAGAGGATGTTTCCTATGGTGGGGGAGTCTAGGACCAGAGGACACAGATAGAGTGGATGTGGAGAGGATGTTTCCTGTAGTGGGGGAGTCTAGGACCAGAGGACACAGATAGAGTGGATGTGGAGAGGATGTTTCCTATAGTGGGGGAGTCTAGGACCAGAGGACACAGATAGAGTGGATGTGGAGAGGATGTTTCCTGTAGTGGGGGAGTCTAGGACCAGAGGACACAGATAGAGTGGATGTGGAGAGGATGTTTCCTATAGTGGGGGAGTCTAGGACCAGGGGACACAGATAGAGTGGATGTGGAGAGGATGTTTCCTGTGGTGGCTAGGACCAGAGGACACAGATAGACTGGATGTGGAGAGGATGTCTCCTGTAGTGGGGGAGTCTAGGACCAGAGGACACAGATAGAGTGGATGTGGAGAGGATGTTTCCTATGGTGGGGGAGTCTAGGACCAGAGGACACAGATAGAGTGGATGTGGAGAGGATGTTTCCTGTGGTGGGGGAGTCTAGGACCGGAGGACACAGACAGAGTGGATGTGGAGAGGATGTTTCCTATAGTGGGGGAGTCTAGGACCGGAGGACACAGACAGAGTGCATGTGGAGAGGATGTTTCCTGTAGTGGGGGAGTCTAGGATCAGAGGACAGAGATAGAGTGGATGTGGAGAGGATGTTTCCTATAGTGGGGGAGTCTAGGACCAGAGGACACAGATAGAGTGGATGTGGAGAGGATGTTTCCTATAGTGGGGGAGTCTAGGACCAGAGGACACAGATAGAGTGCATGTGGAGAGGATGTTTCCTATAGTGGGGGAGTCTAGGACCAGAGGACACAGATAGAGTGGATGTGGAGAGGATGTTTCCTGTGGTGGGGGAGTCTAGGACCAGAGGACACAGATAGAGTGGATGTGGAGAGGATGTTTCCTGTAGTGGGGGAGTCGAGGACCAGAGGACACAGATAGAGTGGATGTGGAGAGGATGTTTCCTATAGTGGGGGAGTCTAGGACCAGAGGACACAGATAGAGTGGATGTGGAGAGGATGTTTCCTATAGTGGGGGAGTCTAGGACCAGAGGACACAGATAGAGTGGATGTGGAGAGGATGTTTCCTGTAGTGAGGGAGTCTAGGACCAGAGGACACAGATAGAGTGGATGTGGAGAGGATGATTCCTATAGTGGGGGAGTCTAGGACCAGAGGTCACAGATAGAGTGGATGTGGAGAGGATGTTTCCTGTAGTGGGGGGAGTCTAGGACCAGAGGACACAGATAGAGTGCATTTGGAGAGGATGTTTCCTGTAGTGGGGGAGTCTAGGACCAGAGGACACAGATAGAGTGGATGAGGAGAGAATGTTTCTTATAGTGGGGGAGTCTAGGACCAGAGGACACAGATAGAGTGGATGTGGAGAGGATGTTTCCTATAGTGGGGGAGTCTAGGACTGGAGGACACAGAGTGGATGTGGAGAGGATGATTCCTATAGTGGGGGAGTCTAGGACCAGAGGACACAGATAGAGTGCATGTGGAGAGGATGTTTCCTATAGAGGGGGAGTCTAGGACCAGAGGACACAGATAGAGTGGATGTGGAGAGGATGTTTCCTGTGGTGGGGGAGTCTGGGACCAGAGGACACAGATAGAGTGGATGTGGAGAGGATGTTTCCTATAGTGGGGGAGTCTAGGACCAGAGGACACAGATAGAGTGGATGTGGAGAGGATGTTTCCTATAGTGGGGGAGTCTAGGACCAGAGGACACAGATAGAGTGGATGTGGAGAGGATGTTTCCTGTGGTGGGGGAGTCTAGGACCAGAGGACACAGATAGAGTGGATGTGGAGACGATGTTTCCTATGGTGGGGGAGTCTAGGACCAGAGGACACAGATAGAGTGGATGTGGAGAGGATGTTTCCTGTAGTGGGGGAGTCTAGGACCAGAGGACACAGATAGAGTGGATGTGGAGAGGATGTTTCCTATGGTGGGGGAGTCTAGGACCAGAGGACACAGATAGAGTGGATGTGGAGAGGATGTTTCCTGTAGTGGGGGAGTCTAGGACCAGAGGACACAGATAGAGTGGATGTGGAGAGGATGTTTCCTATAGTGGGGGAGTCTAGGACCAGAGGACACAGATAGAGTGGATGTTGAGAGGATGTTTCCTGTAGTGGGGGAGTCTAGGACCAGAGGACACAGATAGAGTGGATGTGGAGAGGATGTTTCCTGTGGTGGGGGAGTCTAGGACCAGAGGACACAGATAGAGTGGATGTGGAGAGGATGTTTCCTGTGGTGGGGGAGTCTAGGACCAGAGGACACAGATAGAGTGGATGTGGAGAGGATGTTTCCTATGGTGGGGGAGTCTAGGACCAGAGGACACAGATAGAGTGGATGTGGAGAGGATGTTTCCTGTAGTGGGGGAGTCTAGGACCAGAGGACACAGATAGAGCGGATGTGGAGAGGATGTTTCCTATAGTGGGGGAGTCTAGGACCAGAGGACACAGATAGAGTGGATGTGGAGAGGATGTTTCCTGTAGTGGGGGAGTCTAGGACCAGAGGACACAGATAGAGTGGATGTGGAGAGGATGTTTCCTATAGTGGGGGAGTCTAGGACCAGGGGACACAGATAGAGTGGATGTGGAGAGGATGTTTCCTGTGGTGGCTAGGACCAGAGGACACAGATAGACTTTATGTGGAGAGGATGTCTCCTGTAGTGGGGGAGTCTAGGACCAGAGGACACAGATAGAGTGGATGTGGAGAGGATGTTTCCTATGGTGGGGGAGTCTAGGACCAGAGGACACAGTGGATGTGGAGAGGATGTTTCCTGTGGTGGGGGAGTCTAGGACCGGAGGACACAGACAGAGTGGATGTGGAGAGGATGTTTCCTATAGTGGGGGAGTCTAGGACCGGAGGACACAGACAGAGTGCATGTGGAGAGGATGTTTCCTGTAGTGGGGGAGTCTAGGATCAGAGGACAGAGATAGAGTGGATGTGGAGAGGATGTTTCCTATAGTGGGGGAGTCTAGGACCAGAGGACACAGATAGAGTGGATGTGGAGAGGATGTTTCCTATAGTGGGGGAGTCTAGGACCAGAGGACACAGATAGAGTGCATGTGGAGAGGATGTTTCCTATAGTGGGGGAGTCTAGGACCAGAGGACACAGATAGAGTGCATTTGGAGAGGATGTTTCCTGTAGTGGGGGAGTCTAGGACCAGAGGACACAGATAGAGTGGATGTGGAGAGGATGTTTCCTATAGTGGGGGAGTCTAGGACCAGAGGACACAGATAGAGTGGATGTGGAGAGGATGTTTCCTGTGGTGGGGGAGTCTAGGACCAGAGGACACAGATAGAGTGGATGTGGAGAGGATGTTTCCTTTGGTGGGGGAGTCTAGGACCAGAGGACACAGATAGAGTGGATGTGGAGAGGATGTTTCCTGTGGTGGGGGAGTCTAGGACCAGAGGACACAGATAGAGTGGATGTGGAGAGGATGTTTCCTGTAGTGGGGGAGTCTAGGACCAGAGGACACAGATAGAGTGGATGTGGAGAGGATGTTTCCTGTAGTGAGGGAGTCGAGGACCAGAGGACACAGATAGAGTGGATGCGGAGAGGATGTTTCCTGTAGTGGGGGAGTCGAGGACCAGAGGACACAGATAGAGTGGATGTGGAGAGGATGTCTCCTGTAGTGGGGGAGTCTAGGACCAGAGGACACAGATAGAGTGGATGTGGAGAGGATGTTTCCTATGGTGGGGGAGTCTAGGACCAGAGGACACAGATAGAGTGGATGTGGAGAGGATGTTTCCTGTGGTGGGGGAGTCTAGGACCGGAGGACACAGACAGAGTGGATGTGGAGAGGATGTTTCCTATAGTGGGGGAGTCTAGGACCGGAGGACACAGACAGAGTGCATGTGGAGAGGATGTTTCCTGTAGTGGGGGAGTCTAGGATCAGAGGACAGAGATAGAGTGGATGTGGAGAGGATGTTTCCTATAGTGGGGGAGTCTAGGACCAGAGGACACAGATAGAGTGGATGTGGAGAGGATGTTTCCTATAGTGGGGGAGTCTAGGACCAGAGGACACAGATAGAGTGCATGTGGAGAGGATGTTTCCTATAGTGGGGGAGTCTAGGACCAGAGGACACAGATAGAGTGGATGTGGAGAGGATGTTTCCTGTGGTGGGGGAGTCTAGGACCAGAGGACACAGATAGAGTGGATGTGGAGAGGATGTTTCCTGTAGTGGGGGAGTCGAGGACCAGAGGACACAGATAGAGTGGATGTGGAGAGGATGTTTCCTATAGTGGGGGAGTCTAGGACCAGAGGACACAGATAGAGTGGATGTGGAGAGGATGTTTCCTATAGTGGGGGAGTCTAGGACCAGAGGACACAGATAGAGTGGATGTGGAGAGGATGTTTCCTGTAGTGAGGGAGTCTAGGACCAGAGGACACAGATAGAGTGGATGTGGAGAGGATGATTCCTATAGTGGGGGAGTCTAGGACCAGAGGTCACAGATAGAGTGGATGTGGAGAGGATGTTTCCTGTAGTGGGGGGAGTCTAGGACCAGAGGACACAGATAGAGTGCATTTGGAGAGGATGTTTCCTGTAGTGGGGGAGTCTAGGACCAGAGGACACAGATAGAGTGGATGAGGAGAGAATGTTTCTTATAGTGGGGGAGTCTAGGACCAGAGGACACAGATAGAGTGGATGTGGAGAGGATGTTTCCTATAGTGGGGGAGTCTAGGACCGGAGGACACAGACAGAGTGCATGTGGAGAGGATGTTTCCTGTAGTGGGGGAGTCTAGGATCAGAGGACAGAGATAGAGTGGATGTGGAGAGGATGTTTCCTATAGTGGGGGAGTCTAGGACCAGAGGACACAGATAGAGTGGATGTGGAGAGGATGTTTCCTATAGTGGGGGAGTCTAGGACCAGAGGACACAGATAGAGTGCATGTGGAGAGGATGTTTCCTATAGTGGGGGAGTCTAGGACCAGAGGACACAGATAGAGTGCATTTGGAGAGGATGTTTCCTGTAGTGGGGGAGTCTAGGACCAGAGGACACAGATAGAGTGGATGTGGAGAGGATGTTTCCTATAGTGGGGGAGTCTAGGACCAGAGGACACAGATAGAGTGGATGTGGAGAGGATGTTTCCTGTGGTGGGGGAGTCTAGGACCAGAGGACACAGATAGAGTGGATGTGGAGAGGATGTTTCCTTTGGTGGGGGAGTCTAGGACCAGAGGACACAGATAGAGTGGATGTGGAGAGGATGTTTCCTGTGGTGGGGGAGTCTAGGACCAGAGGACACAGATAGAGTGGATGTGGAGAGGATGTTTCCTGTAGTGGGGGAGTCTAGGACCAGAGGACACAGATAGAGTGGATGTGGAGAGGATGTTTCCTGTAGTGAGGGAGTCGAGGACCAGAGGACACAGATAGAGTGGATGTGGAGAGGATGTTTCCTGTAGTGGGGGAGTCGAGGACCAGAGGACACAGATAGAGTGGATGTGGAGAGGATGTCTCCTGTAGTGGGGGAGTCTAGGACCAGAGGACACAGATAGAGTGGATGTGGAGAGGATGTTTCCTATGGTGGGGGAGTCTAGGACCAGAGGACACAGATAGAGTGGATGTGGAGAGGATGTTTCCTGTGGTGGGGGAGTCTAGGACCGGAGGACACAGACAGAGTGGATGTGGAGAGGATGTTTCCTATAGTGGGGGAGTCTAGGACCGGAGGACACAGACAGAGTGCATGTGGAGAGGATGTTTCCTGTAGTGGGGGAGTCTAGGATCAGAGGACAGAGATAGAGTGGATGTGGAGAGGATGTTTCCTATAGTGGGGGAGTCTAGGACCAGAGGACACAGATAGAGTGGATGTGGAGAGGATGTTTCCTATAGTGGGGGAGTCTAGGACCAGAGGACACAGATAGAGTGCATGTGGAGAGGATGTTTCCTATAGTGGGGGAGTCTAGGACCAGAGGACACAGATAGAGTGGATGTGGAGAGGATGTTTCCTGTGGTGGGGGAGTCTAGGACCAGAGGACACAGATAGAGTGGATGTGGAGAGGATGTTTCCTGTAGTGGGGGAGTCGAGGACCAGAGGACACAGATAGAGTGGATGTGGAGAGGATGTTTCCTATAGTGGGGGAGTCTAGGACCAGAGGACACAGATAGAGTGGATGTGGAGAGGATGTTTCCTATAGTGGGGGAGTCTAGGACCAGAGGACACAGATAGAGTGGATGTGGAGAGGATGTTTCCTGTAGTGAGGGAGTCTAGGACCAGAGGACACAGATAGAGTGGATGTGGAGAGGATGATTCCTATAGTGGGGGAGTCTAGGACCAGAGGTCACAGATAGAGTGGATGTGGAGAGGATGTTTCCTGTAGTGGGGGGAGTCTAGGACCAGAGGACACAGATAGAGTGCATTTGGAGAGGATGTTTCCTGTAGTGGGGGAGTCTAGGACCAGAGGACACAGATAGAGTGGATGAGGAGAGAATGTTTCTTATAGTGGGGGAGTCTAGGACCAGAGGACACAGATAGAGTGGATGTGGAGAGGATGTTTCCTATAGTGGGGGAGTCTAGGACTGGAGGACACAGAGTGGATGTGGAGAGGATGATTCCTATAGTGGGGGAGTCTAGGACCAGAGGACACAGATAGAGTGCATGTGGAGAGGATGTTTCCTATAGAGGGGGAGTCTAGGACCAGAGGACACAGATAGAGTGGATGTGGAGAGGATGTTTCCTGTGGTGGGGGAGTCTGGGACCAGAGGACACAGATAGAGTGGATGTGGAGAGGATGTTTCCTATAGTGGGGGAGTCTAGGACCAGAGGACACAGATAGAGTGGATGTGGAGAGGATGTTTCCTATAGTGGGGGAGTCTAGGACCAGAGGACACAGATAGAGTGGATGTGGAGAGGATGTTTCCTGTGGTGGGGGAGTCTAGGACCAGAGGACACAGATAGAGTGGATGTGGAGACGATGTTTCCTATGGTGGGGGAGTCTAGGACCAGAGGACACAGATAGAGTGGATGTGGAGAGGATGTTTCCTGTAGTGGGGGAGTCTAGGACCAGAGGACACAGATAGAGTGGATGTGGAGAGGATGTTTCCTATGGTGGGGGAGTCTAGGACCAGAGGACACAGATAGAGTGGATGTGGAGAGGATGTTTCCTGTAGTGGGGGAGTCTAGGACCAGAGGACACAGATAGAGTGGATGTGGAGAGGATGTTTCCTATAGTGGGGGAGTCTAGGACCAGAGGACACAGATAGAGTGGATGTTGAGAGGATGTTTCCTGTAGTGGGGGAGTCTAGGACCAGAGGACACAGATAGAGTGGATGTGGAGAGGATGTTTCCTGTGGTGGGGGAGTCTAGGACCAGAGGACACAGATAGAGTGGATGTGGAGAGGATGTTTCCTGTGGTGGGGGAGTCTAGGACCAGAGGACACAGATAGAGTGGATGTGGAGAGGATGTTTCCTATGGTGGGGGAGTCTAGGACCAGAGGACACAGATAGAGCGGATGTGGAGAGGATGTTTCCTATAGTGGGGGAGTCTAGGACCAGAGGACACAGATAGAGTGGATGTGGAGAGGATGTTTCCTGTAGTGGGGGAGTCTAGGACCAGAGGACACAGATAGAGTGGATGTGGAGAGGATGTTTCCTATAGTGGGGGAGTCTAGGACCAGGGGACACAGATAGAGTGGATGTGGAGAGGATGTTTCCTGTGGTGGCTAGGACCAGAGGACACAGATAGACTTTATGTGGAGAGGATGTCTCCTGTAGTGGGGGAGTCTAGGACCAGAGGACACAGATAGAGTGGATGTGGAGAGGATGTTTCCTATGGTGGGGGAGTCTAGGACCAGAGGACACAGTGGATGTGGAGAGGATGTTTCCTGTGGTGGGGGAGTCTAGGACCGGAGGACACAGACAGAGTGGATGTGGAGAGGATGTTTCCTATAGTGGGGGAGTCTAGGACCGGAGGACACAGACAGAGTGCATGTGGAGAGGATGTTTCCTGTAGTGGGGGAGTCTAGGATCAGAGGACAGAGATAGAGTGGATGTGGAGAGGATGTTTCCTATAGTGGGGGAGTCTAGGACCAGAGGACACAGATAGAGTGGATGTGGAGAGGATGTTTCCTATAGTGGGGGAGTCTAGGACCAGAGGACACAGATAGAGTGCATGTGGAGAGGATGTTTCCTATAGTGGGGGAGTCTAGGACCAGAGGACACAGATAGAGTGCATTTGGAGAGGATGTTTCCTGTAGTGGGGGAGTCTAGGACCAGAGGACACAGATAGAGTGGATGTGGAGAGGATGTTTCCTATAGTGGGGGAGTCTAGGACCAGAGGACACAGATAGAGTGGATGTGGAGAGGATGTTTCCTGTGGTGGGGGAGTCTAGGACCAGAGGACACAGATAGAGTGGATGTGGAGAGGATGTTTCCTTTGGTGGGGGAGTCTAGGACCAGAGGACACAGATAGAGTGGATGTGGAGAGGATGTTTCCTGTGGTGGGGGAGTCTAGGACCAGAGGACACAGATAGAGTGGATGTGGAGAGGATGTTTCCTGTAGTGGGGGAGTCTAGGACCAGAGGACACAGATAGAGTGGATGTGGAGAGGATGTTTCCTGTAGTGAGGGAGTCGAGGACCAGAGGACACAGATAGAGTGGATGTGGAGAGGATGTTTCCTGTAGTGGGGGAGTCGAGGACCAGAGGACACAGATAGAGTGGATGTGGAGAGGATGTCTCCTGTAGTGGGGGAGTCTAGGACCAGAGGACACAGATAGAGTGGATGTGGAGAGGATGTTTCCTATGGTGGGGGAGTCTAGGACCAGAGGACACAGATAGAGTGGATGTGGAGAGGATGTTTCCTGTGGTGGGGGAGTCTAGGACCGGAGGACACAGACAGAGTGGATGTGGAGAGGATGTTTCCTATAGTGGGGGAGTCTAGGACCGGAGGACACAGACAGAGTGCATGTGGAGAGGATGTTTCCTGTAGTGGGGGAGTCTAGGATCAGAGGACAGAGATAGAGTGGATGTGGAGAGGATGTTTCCTATAGTGGGGGAGTCTAGGACCAGAGGACACAGATAGAGTGGATGTGGAGAGGATGTTTCCTATAGTGGGGGAGTCTAGGACCAGAGGACACAGATAGAGTGCATGTGGAGAGGATGTTTCCTATAGTGGGGGAGTCTAGGACCAGAGGACACAGATAGAGTGGATGTGGAGAGGATGTTTCCTGTAGTGAGGGAGTCTAGGACCAGAGGACACAGATAGAGTGGATGTGGAGAGGATGATTCCTATAGTGGGGGAGTCTAGGACCAGAGGTCACAGATAGAGTGGATGTGGAGAGGATGTTTCCTGTAGTGGGGGGAGTCTAGGACCAGAGGACACAGATAGAGTGCATTTGGAGAGGATGTTTCCTGTAGTGGGGGAGTCTAGGACCAGAGGACACAGATAGAGTGGATGAGGAGAGGATGTTTCTTATAGTGGGGGAGTCTAGGACCAGAGGACACAGATAGAGTGGATGTGGAGAGGATGTTTCCTATAGTGGGGGAGTCTAGGACTGGAGGACACAGAGTGGATGTGGAGAGGATGTTTCCTATAGTGGGGGAGTCTAGGACCAGAGGACACAGATAGAGTGGATGTGGAGAGGATGTTTCCTATAGAGGGGGAGTCTAGGACTGGAGGACACAGAGTGGATGTGGAGAGGATGTTTCCTATAGTGGGGGAGTCTAGGACTGGAGGACACAGAGTGGATGTGGAGAGGATGTTTCCTGTAGTGGGGGAGTCTAGGACCAGAGGACACAGATAGAGTGGATGTGGAGAGGATGTTTCCTGTGGTGGGGGAGTCTAGGACCAGAGGACACAGATAGAGTGGATGTGGAGAGGATGTTTCCTGTGGTGGGGGAGTCTAGGACCAGAGGACACAGATAGAGTGTATGTGGAGAGGATGTTTCCTGTAGTGGAGGAGTCTAGAACCAGAGGACACAGATAGAGTGGATGTGGAGAGGATGTTTCCTGTAGTGGGGGAGTCTAGGACCAGAGGACACAGATAGAGTGGATGTGGAGAGGATGTTTCCTGTAGTGGGGGAGTCTAGGACCAGAGGACACAGATAGAGTGGATGTGGAGAGGATGTTTCCTGTAGTGGGGGAGTCTAGGACCAGAGGACACAGATAGAGTGGATGTGGAGAGGATGTTTCCTATGGTGGGGGAGTCTAGGACCAGAGGACACAGATAGAGTGGATGTGGAGAGGATGTTTCCTGTGGTGGGGGAGTCTAGGACCAGAGGACACAGATAGAGTGGATGTGGAGAGGATGTTTCCTGTGGTGGGGGAGTCTAGGACCAGAGGACACAGATAGAGTGGATGTGGAGAGGATGTTTCCTGTGGTGGGGGAGTCTAGGACCAGAGGACACAGATAGAGTGGATGTGGAGAGGATGTTTCCTGTAGTGGGGGAGTCTAGGACCAGAGGACACAGATAGAGTGGATGTGGAGAGGATGTTTCCTATGGTGGGGGAGTCTAGGACCAGAGGACACAGATAGAGTGGATGTGGAGAGGATGTTTCCTATGGTGGGGGAGTCTAGGACCAGAGGACACAGATAGAGTGGATGTGGAGAGGATGTTTCCTGTAGTGGGGGAGTCTAGGACCAGAGGACACAGATAGAGTGGATGTGGAGAGGATGTTTCCTATAGTGGGGGAGTCTAGGACCAGAGGACACAGATAGAGTGGATGTGGAGAGGATGTTTCCTGTGGTGGGGGAGTCTAGGACCAGAGGACACAGATAGAGTGGATGTGGAGAGGATGTTTCCTGTAGTGGGGGAGTCTAGGACCAGAGGACACAGATAGAGTGGATGTGGAGAGGATGTTTCCTATAGTGGGGGAGTCTAGGACCAGAGGACACAGATAGAGTGGATGTGGAGAGGATGTTTCCTATGGTGGGGGAGTCTAGGACCAGAGGACACAGATAGAGTGGATGTGGAGAGGATGTTTCCTGTAGTGGGGGAGTCTAGGACCAGAGGACACAGATAGAGTGGATGTGGAGAGGATGTTTCCTGTAGTGGGGGAGTCTAGGACCAGAGGACACAGATAGAGTGGATGTGGAGAGGATGTTTCCTGTGGTGGGGGAGTCTAGGACCAGAGGACACAGATAGAGTGGATGTGGAGAGGATGTTTCCTATAGTGGGGGAGTCTAGGACCAGAGGACACAGATAGAGTGGATGTGGAGAGGATGTTTCCTGTAGTGGGGGAGTCTAGGACCAGAGGACACAGATAGAGTGGATGTGGAGAGGATGTTTCCTATGGTGGGGGAGTCTAGGACCAGAGGACACAGATAGAGTGGATGTGGAGAGGATGTTTCCTGTAGTGGGGGAGTCTAGGACCAGAGGACACAGATAGAGTGGATGTGGAGAGGATGTTTCCTATAGTGGGGGAGTCTAGGACCAGAGGACACAGATAGAGTGGATGTGGAGAGGATGTTTCCTGTAGTGAGGGAGTCTAGGACCAGAGGACACAGATAGAGTGGATGTGTTGAGGATGTTTCCTATGGTGGGGGAGTCTGGGACCAGAGGACACAAATAGAGTGGATGTGGAGAGGATGTTTCCTATAGTGGGGGAGTCTAGGACCAGAGGACACAGATAGAGTGGATGTTGAGAGGATGTTTCCTGTAGTGGGGGAGTCTAGGACCAGAGGACACAGATAGAGTGGATGTGGAGAGGATGTTTCCTGTGGTGGGGGAGTCTAGGACCAGAGGACACAGATAGAGTGGATGTGGAGAGGATGTTTCCTGTGGTGGGGGAGTCTAGGACCAGAGGACACAGATAGAGTGGATGTGGAGAGGATGTTTCCTATGGTGGGGGAGTCTAGGACCAGAGGACACAGATAGAGTGGATGTGGAGAGGATGTTTCCTGTAGTGGGGGAGTCTAGGACCAGAGGACACAGATAGAGCGGATGTGGAGAGGATGTTTCCTATAGTGGGGGAGTCTAGGACCAGAGGACACAGATAGAGTGGATGTGGAGAGGATGTTTCCTGTAGTGGGGGAGTCTAGGACCAGAGGACACAGATAGAGTGGATGTGGAGAGGATGTTTCCTATAGTGGGGGAGTCTAGGACCAGGGGACACAGATAGAGTGGATGTGGAGAGGATGTTTCCTGTGGTGGCTAGGACCAGAGGACACAGATAGACTTTATGTGGAGAGGATGTCTCCTGTAGTGGGGGAGTCTAGGACCAGAGGACACAGATAGAGTGGATGTGGAGAGGATGTTTCCTATGGTGGGGGAGTCTAGGACCAGAGGACACAGTGGATGTGGAGAGGATGTTTCCTGTGGTGGGGGAGTCTAGGACCGGAGGACACAGACAGAGTGGATGTGGAGAGGATGTTTCCTATAGTGGGGGAGTCTAGGACCGGAGGACACAGACAGAGTGCATGTGGAGAGGATGTTTCCTGTAGTGGGGGAGTCTAGGATCAGAGGACAGAGATAGAGTGGATGTGGAGAGGATGTTTCCTATAGTGGGGGAGTCTAGGACCAGAGGACACAGATAGAGTGGATGTGGAGAGGATGTTTCCTATAGTGGGGGAGTCTAGGACCAGAGGACACAGATAGAGTGCATGTGGAGAGGATGTTTCCTATAGTGGGGGAGTCTAGGACCAGAGGACACAGATAGAGTGCATTTGGAGAGGATGTTTCCTGTAGTGGGGGAGTCTAGGACCAGAGGACACAGATAGAGTGGATGTGGAGAGGATGTTTCCTATAGTGGGGGAGTCTAGGACCAGAGGACACAGATAGAGTGGATGTGGAGAGGATGTTTCCTGTGGTGGGGGAGTCTAGGACCAGAGGACACAGATAGAGTGGATGTGGAGAGGATGTTTCCTTTGGTGGGGGAGTCTAGGACCAGAGGACACAGATAGAGTGGATGTGGAGAGGATGTTTCCTGTGGTGGGGGAGTCTAGGACCAGAGGACACAGATAGAGTGGATGTGGAGAGGATGTTTCCTGTAGTGGGGGAGTCTAGGACCAGAGGACACAGATAGAGTGGATGTGGAGAGGATGTTTCCTGTAGTGAGGGAGTCGAGGACCAGAGGACACAGATAGAGTGGATGCGGAGAGGATGTTTCCTGTAGTGGGGGAGTCGAGGACCAGAGGACACAGATAGAGTGGATGTGGAGAGGATGTCTCCTGTAGTGGGGGAGTCTAGGACCAGAGGACACAGATAGAGTGGATGTGGAGAGGATGTTTCCTATGGTGGGGGAGTCTAGGACCAGAGGACACAGATAGAGTGGATGTGGAGAGGATGTTTCCTGTGGTGGGGGAGTCTAGGACCGGAGGACACAGACAGAGTGGATGTGGAGAGGATGTTTCCTATAGTGGGGGAGTCTAGGACCGGAGGACACAGACAGAGTGCATGTGGAGAGGATGTTTCCTGTAGTGGGGGAGTCTAGGATCAGAGGACAGAGATAGAGTGGATGTGGAGAGGATGTTTCCTATAGTGGGGGAGTCTAGGACCAGAGGACACAGATAGAGTGGATGTGGAGAGGATGTTTCCTATAGTGGGGGAGTCTAGGACCAGAGGACACAGATAGAGTGCATGTGGAGAGGATGTTTCCTATAGTGGGGGAGTCTAGGACCAGAGGACACAGATAGAGTGGATGTGGAGAGGATGTTTCCTGTGGTGGGGGAGTCTAGGACCAGAGGACACAGATAGAGTGGATGTGGAGAGGATGTTTCCTGTAGTGGGGGAGTCGAGGACCAGAGGACACAGATAGAGTGGATGTGGAGAGGATGTTTCCTATAGTGGGGGAGTCTAGGACCAGAGGACACAGATAGAGTGGATGTGGAGAGGATGTTTCCTATAGTGGGGGAGTCTAGGACCAGAGGACACAGATAGAGTGGATGTGGAGAGGATGTTTCCTGTAGTGAGGGAGTCTAGGACCAGAGGACACAGATAGAGTGGATGTGGAGAGGATGATTCCTATAGTGGGGGAGTCTAGGACCAGAGGTCACAGATAGAGTGGATGTGGAGAGGATGTTTCCTGTAGTGGGGGGAGTCTAGGACCAGAGGACACAGATAGAGTGCATTTGGAGAGGATGTTTCCTGTAGTGGGGGAGTCTAGGACCAGAGGACACAGATAGAGTGGATGAGGAGAGAATGTTTCTTATAGTGGGGGAGTCTAGGACCAGAGGACACAGATAGAGTGGATGTGGAGAGGATGTTTCCTATAGTGGGGGAGTCTAGGACCGGAGGACACAGACAGAGTGCATGTGGAGAGGATGTTTCCTGTAGTGGGGGAGTCTAGGATCAGAGGACAGAGATAGAGTGGATGTGGAGAGGATGTTTCCTATAGTGGGGGAGTCTAGGACCAGAGGACACAGATAGAGTGGATGTGGAGAGGATGTTTCCTATAGTGGGGGAGTCTAGGACCAGAGGACACAGATAGAGTGCATGTGGAGAGGATGTTTCCTATAGTGGGGGAGTCTAGGACCAGAGGACACAGATAGAGTGCATTTGGAGAGGATGTTTCCTGTAGTGGGGGAGTCTAGGACCAGAGGACACAGATAGAGTGGATGTGGAGAGGATGTTTCCTATAGTGGGGGAGTCTAGGACCAGAGGACACAGATAGAGTGGATGTGGAGAGGATGTTTCCTGTGGTGGGGGAGTCTAGGACCAGAGGACACAGATAGAGTGGATGTGGAGAGGATGTTTCCTTTGGTGGGGGAGTCTAGGACCAGAGGACACAGATAGAGTGGATGTGGAGAGGATGTTTCCTGTGGTGGGGGAGTCTAGGACCAGAGGACACAGATAGAGTGGATGTGGAGAGGATGTTTCCTGTAGTGGGGGAGTCTAGGACCAGAGGACACAGATAGAGTGGATGTGGAGAGGATGTTTCCTGTAGTGAGGGAGTCGAGGACCAGAGGACACAGATAGAGTGGATGTGGAGAGGATGTTTCCTGTAGTGGGGGAGTCGAGGACCAGAGGACACAGATAGAGTGGATGTGGAGAGGATGTCTCCTGTAGTGGGGGAGTCTAGGACCAGAGGACACAGATAGAGTGGATGTGGAGAGGATGTTTCCTATGGTGGGGGAGTCTAGGACCAGAGGACACAGATAGAGTGGATGTGGAGAGGATGTTTCCTGTGGTGGGGGAGTCTAGGACCGGAGGACACAGACAGAGTGGATGTGGAGAGGATGTTTCCTATAGTGGGGGAGTCTAGGACCGGAGGACACAGACAGAGTGCATGTGGAGAGGATGTTTCCTGTAGTGGGGGAGTCTAGGATCAGAGGACAGAGATAGAGTGGATGTGGAGAGGATGTTTCCTATAGTGGGGGAGTCTAGGACCAGAGGACACAGATAGAGTGGATGTGGAGAGGATGTTTCCTATAGTGGGGGAGTCTAGGACCAGAGGACACAGATAGAGTGCATGTGGAGAGGATGTTTCCTATAGTGGGGGAGTCTAGGACCAGAGGACACAGATAGAGTGGATGTGGAGAGGATGTTTCCTGTGGTGGGGGAGTCTAGGACCAGAGGACACAGATAGAGTGGATGTGGAGAGGATGTTTCCTGTAGTGGGGGAGTCGAGGACCAGAGGACACAGATAGAGTGGATGTGGAGAGGATGTTTCCTATAGTGGGGGAGTCTAGGACCAGAGGACACAGATAGAGTGGATGTGGAGAGGATGTTTCCTATAGTGGGGGAGTCTAGGACCAGAGGACACAGATAGAGTGGATGTGGAGAGGATGTTTCCTGTAGTGAGGGAGTCTAGGACCAGAGGACACAGATAGAGTGGATGTGGAGAGGATGATTCCTATAGTGGGGGAGTCTAGGACCAGAGGTCACAGATAGAGTGGATGTGGAGAGGATGTTTCCTGTAGTGGGGGGAGTCTAGGACCAGAGGACACAGATAGAGTGCATTTGGAGAGGATGTTTCCTGTAGTGGGGGAGTCTAGGACCAGAGGACACAGATAGAGTGGATGAGGAGAGAATGTTTCTTATAGTGGGGGAGTCTAGGACCAGAGGACACAGATAGAGTGGATGTGGAGAGGATGTTTCCTATAGTGGGGGAGTCTAGGACTGGAGGACACAGAGTGGATGTGGAGAGGATGATTCCTATAGTGGGGGAGTCTAGGACCAGAGGACACAGATAGAGTGCATGTGGAGAGGATGTTTCCTATAGAGGGGGAGTCTAGGACCAGAGGACACAGATAGAGTGGATGTGGAGAGGATGTTTCCTGTGGTGGGGGAGTCTGGGACCAGAGGACACAGATAGAGTGGATGTGGAGAGGATGTTTCCTATAGTGGGGGAGTCTAGGACCAGAGGACACAGATAGAGTGGATGTGGAGAGGATGTTTCCTATAGTGGGGGAGTCTAGGACCAGAGGACACAGATAGAGTGGATGTGGAGAGGATGTTTCCTGTGGTGGGGGAGTCTAGGACCAGAGGACACAGATAGAGTGGATGTGGAGACGATGTTTCCTATGGTGGGGGAGTCTAGGACCAGAGGACACAGATAGAGTGGATGTGGAGAGGATGTTTCCTGTAGTGGGGGAGTCTAGGACCAGAGGACACAGATAGAGTGGATGTGGAGAGGATGTTTCCTATGGTGGGGGAGTCTAGGACCAGAGGACACAGATAGAGTGGATGTGGAGAGGATGTTTCCTGTAGTGGGGGAGTCTAGGACCAGAGGACACAGATAGAGTGGATGTGGAGAGGATGTTTCCTATAGTGGGGGAGTCTAGGACCAGAGGACACAGATAGAGTGGATGTTGAGAGGATGTTTCCTGTAGTGGGGGAGTCTAGGACCAGAGGACACGGATAGAGTGGATGTGGAGAGGATGTTTCCTGTGGTGGGGGAGTCTAGGACCAGAGGACACAGATAGAGTGGATGTGGAGAGGATGTTTCCTGTGGTGGGGGAGTCTAGGACCAGAGGACACAGATAGAGTGGATGTGGAGAGGATGTTTCCTATGGTGGGGGAGTCTAGGACCAGAGGACACAGATAGAGCGGATGTGGAGAGGATGTTTCCTATAGTGGGGGAGTCTAGGACCAGAGGACACAGATAGAGTGGATGTGGAGAGGATGTTTCCTGTAGTGGGGGAGTCTAGGACCAGAGGACACAGATAGAGTGGATGTGGAGAGGATGTTTCCTATAGTGGGGGAGTCTAGGACCAGGGGACACAGATAGAGTGGATGTGGAGAGGATGTTTCCTGTGGTGGCTAGGACCAGAGGACACAGATAGACTTTATGTGGAGAGGATGTCTCCTGTAGTGGGGGAGTCTAGGACCAGAGGACACAGATAGAGTGGATGTGGAGAGGATGTTTCCTATGGTGGGGGAGTCTAGGACCAGAGGACACAGTGGATGTGGAGAGGATGTTTCCTGTGGTGGGGGAGTCTAGGACCGGAGGACACAGACAGAGTGGATGTGGAGAGGATGTTTCCTATAGTGGGGGAGTCTAGGACCGGAGGACACAGACAGAGTGCATGTGGAGAGGATGTTTCCTGTAGTGGGGGAGTCTAGGATCAGAGGACAGAGATAGAGTGGATGTGGAGAGGATGTTTCCTGTAGTGGGGGAGTCTAGGACCAGAGGACACAGATAGAGTGGATGTGGAGAGGATGTTTCCTATAGTGGGGGAGTCTAGGACCAGAGGACACAGATAGAGTGCATGTGGAGAGGATGTTTCCTATAGTGGGGGAGTCTAGGACCAGAGGACACAGATAGAGTGCATTTGGAGAGGATGTTTCCTGTAGTGGGGGAGTCTAGGACCAGAGGACACAGATAGAGTGGATGTGGAGAGGATGTTTCCTATAGTGGGGGAGTCTAGGACCAGAGGACACAGATAGAGTGGATGTGGAGAGGATGTTTCCTGTGGTGGGGGAGTCTAGGACCAGAGGACACAGATAGAGTGGATGTGGAGAGGATGTTTCCTTTGGTGGGGGAGTCTAGGACCAGAGGACACAGATAGAGTGGATGTGGAGAGGATGTTTCCTGTGGTGGGGGAGTCTAGGACCAGAGGACACAGATAGAGTGGATGTGGAGAGGATGTTTCCTGTAGTGGGGGAGTCTAGGACCAGAGGACACAGATAGAGTGGATGTGGAGAGGATGTTTCCTGTAGTGAGGGAGTCGAGGACCAGAGGACACAGATAGAGTGGATGTGGAGAGGATGTTTCCTGTAGTGGGGGAGTCGAGGACCAGAGGACACAGATAGAGTGGATGTGGAGAGGATGTCTCCTGTAGTGGGGGAGTCTAGGACCAGAGGACACAGATAGAGTGGATGTGGAGAGGATGTTTCCTATGGTGGGGGAGTCTAGGACCAGAGGACACAGATAGAGTGGATGTGGAGAGGATGTTTCCTGTGGTGGGGGAGTCTAGGACCGGAGGACACAGACAGAGTGGATGTGGAGAGGATGTTTCCTATAGTGGGGGAGTCTAGGACCGGAGGACACAGACAGAGTGCATGTGGAGAGGATGTTTCCTGTAGTGGGGGAGTCTAGGATCAGAGGACAGAGATAGAGTGGATGTGGAGAGGATGTTTCCTATAGTGGGGGAGTCTAGGACCAGAGGACACAGATAGAGTGGATGTGGAGAGGATGTTTCCTATAGTGGGGGAGTCTAGGACCAGAGGACACAGATAGAGTGCATGTGGAGAGGATGTTTCCTATAGTGGGGGAGTCTAGGACCAGAGGACACAGATAGAGTGGATGTGGAGAGGATGTTTCCTGTAGTGAGGGAGTCTAGGACCAGAGGACACAGATAGAGTGGATGTGGAGAGGATGATTCCTATAGTGGGGGAGTCTAGGACCAGAGGTCACAGATAGAGTGGATGTGGAGAGGATGTTTCCTGTAGTGGGGGGAGTCTAGGACCAGAGGACACAGATAGAGTGCATTTGGAGAGGATGTTTCCTGTAGTGGGGGAGTCTAGGACCAGAGGACACAGATAGAGTGGATGAGGAGAGGATGTTTCTTATAGTGGGGGAGTCTAGGACCAGAGGACACAGATAGAGTGGATGTGGAGAGGATGTTTCCTATAGTGGGGGAGTCTAGGACTGGAGGACACAGAGTGGATGTGGAGAGGATGTTTCCTATAGTGGGGGAGTCTAGGACCAGAGGACACAGATAGAGTGGATGTGGAGAGGATGTTTCCTATAGAGGGGGAGTCTAGGACTGGAGGACACAGAGTGGATGTGGAGAGGATGTTTCCTATAGTGGGGGAGTCTAGGACTGGAGGACACAGAGTGGATGTGGAGAGGATGTTTCCTGTAGTGGGGGAGTCTAGGACCAGAGGACACAGATAGAGTGGATGTGGAGAGGATGTTTCCTGTGGTGGGGGAGTCTAGGACCAGAGGACACAGATAGAGTGGATGTGGAGAGGATGTTTCCTGTGGTGGGGGAGTCTAGGACCAGAGGACACAGATAGAGTGTATGTGGAGAGGATGTTTCCTGTAGTGGAGGAGTCTAGAACCAGAGGACACAGATAGAGTGGATGTGGAGAGGATGTTTCCTGTAGTGGGGGAGTCTAGGACCAGAGGACACAGATAGAGTGGATGTGGAGAGGATGTTTCCTGTAGTGGGGGAGTCTAGGACCAGAGGACACAGATAGAGTGGATGTGGAGAGGATGTTTCCTGTAGTGGGGGAGTCTAGGACCAGAGGACACAGATAGAGTGGATGTGGAGAGGATGTTTCCTATGGTGGGGGAGTCTAGGACCAGAGGACACAGATAGAGTGGATGTGGAGAGGATGTTTCCTGTGGTGGGGGAGTCTAGGACCAGAGGACACAGATAGAGTGGATGTGGAGAGGATGTTTCCTGTGGTGGGGGAGTCTAGGACCAGAGGACACAGATAGAGTGGATGTGGAGAGGATGTTTCCTGTGGTGGGGGAGTCTAGGACCAGAGGACACAGATAGAGTGGATGTGGAGAGGATGTTTCCTGTAGTGGGGGAGTCTAGGACCAGAGGACACAGATAGAGTGGATGTGGAGAGGATGTTTCCTATGGTGGGGGAGTCTAGGACCAGAGGACACAGATAGAGTGGATGTGGAGAGGATGTTTCCTATGGTGGGGGAGTCTAGGACCAGAGGACACAGATAGAGTGGATGTGGAGAGGATGTTTCCTGTAGTGGGGGAGTCTAGGACCAGAGGACACAGATAGAGTGGATGTGGAGAGGATGTTTCCTATAGTGGGGGAGTCTAGGACCAGAGGACACAGATAGAGTGGATGTGGAGAGGATGTTTCCTGTGGTGGGGGAGTCTAGGACCAGAGGACACAGATAGAGTGGATGTGGAGAGGATGTTTCCTGTAGTGGGGGAGTCTAGGACCAGAGGACACAGATAGAGTGGATGTGGAGAGGATGTTTCCTATAGTGGGGGAGTCTAGGACCAGAGGACACAGATAGAGTGGATGTGGAGAGGATGTTTCCTATGGTGGGGGAGTCTAGGACCAGAGGACACAGATAGAGTGGATGTGGAGAGGATGTTTCCTGTAGTGGGGGAGTCTAGGACCAGAGGACACAGATAGAGTGGATGTGGAGAGGATGTTTCCTGTAGTGGGGGAGTCTAGGACCAGAGGACACAGATAGAGTGGATGTGGAGAGGATGTTTCCTGTGGTGGGGGAGTCTAGGACCAGAGGACACAGATAGAGTGGATGTGGAGAGGATGTTTCCTATAGTGGGGGAGTCTAGGACCAGAGGACACAGATAGAGTGGATGTGGAGAGGATGTTTCCTGTAGTGGGGGAGTCTAGGACCAGAGGACACAGATAGAGTGGATGTGGAGAGGATGTTTCCTATGGTGGGGGAGTCTAGGACCAGAGGACACAGATAGAGTGGATGTGGAGAGGATGTTTCCTGTAGTGGGGGAGTCTAGGACCAGAGGACACAGATAGAGTGGATGTGGAGAGGATGTTTCCTATAGTGGGGGAGTCTAGGACCAGAGGACACAGATAGAGTGGATGTGGAGAGGATGTTTCCTGTAGTGAGGGAGTCTAGGACCAGAGGACACAGATAGAGTGGATGTGTTGAGGATGTTTCCTATGGTGGGGGAGTCTAGGACCAGAGGACACAGCCTCAGAATAGAGAGAGGGGTGTCCTTTTTGAACAGCGAGGAGGGGGAGTTTCTGCAGCCAGTGGGTGGTGAATCTGCTGCCACAGGTGACTGTGGAGGCAAGTCATTGGGTTTTTTAAGGCAGACGTTGATGGTTTTGCTGGCAATAAGAAACTTCAGTCTAATGAAGAACAGGGGATGTGGACAAACCAGTTTTCTCTGTTTCCCCCATTCTGTAGACTCTGAACTATTTCTTGCTCTTGGTTAATCCATTCAGAGCACACGGGACTTCGGGTAATGGCCTGATAAAGATGAGAATGTTCTTGGAGGAGTAGCTATGTATTATGTAACGTGCCTGACTTATCAAAGAAGCAATCTGTAATCTGTAAGCCCCACAGCTTCCCAGACTATTCCTCCTCCCACCCTGTCTCCTGCAAAAACGCTACTCCTTTCTCTCAATTCCTCTGCTCTCAGGATGAGGCCTTTCATTCTAGGACAAAGGAGATGTCTTCCTTTTTTAAAGAAAGGGGCTTCCCTTCGTCCACCATCAACTCTGCCCTCCATCGCATCTCCCATATTTCACGCACCTCTGCCCTCACCCCATCCCCCCGCCAGCCCACCAGGGATAGAGTCCCCCTGGTCCTCACCTATTACCCTACCACCCTGCAGATCCAATGTATAATCCTCCGTAACTTCCACCACCTCCTCCGGGATCCCACCACCGACCACATCTTCCAGGCCACAGACCACTCCCACTCCAACATGTCTGTCCGTGGCCTCCTCTACCGTCAAGATGAGGCCACACGCAGGTCGATGGAGCAATACCTGATCTCCCGCCAGCATGAACATTCAACTCACAGACCTCCGTTGATACCCCTGCCCCCCCTTACCCCCATCCCTATCTATAATTTTAGTCTGTTTCTATTTCTCTCTCTTTCCCCCCTCACTATAATCTCTCCCCCCAGCCCCAGCTTTCTTTCTCTTTTATTTCCCATCATTCTCCACCTTCCCCCAGCCCATTTCTCTCCAGCCTGTCACTTCCCGCTCTCTACTTCATCCCTCCCCCGACTTTTTATCCCCCCTCGACCATCCCATGTTACTTCACTCCTGATGAAGGGTTTTGGCCCGAAACATCGTCACTACCTCCTCCCGTAGACGCTGTCTGGCCTGCTGAGTTCTGCCAGCATCTTGTGTTTTTATCTCATCAGACTCTGTCTGGACTGCCTCATTTCACTGGTTTGGGCCAGTCGGGTTGTAAAGACACAAATGCACAAGGCTGGGCTGAAATGCTGTCGCCCTCTGCAATGACCAGTAGGTCCGGTGACTTGGGGTGGAGATCCAATGGTGCAATCGATGAGGAACCGTATATGCGGGGCAATAACTCCAGCAGCCAGAGACCAGCCATCGTGGATAAGGAGCAACCGACGGGCACGTGGAGATTGGGAGCACGGGGAATGCCAGGTCAGCGTAGACTCCTTCCCTGGGTAATACCCTTCCTCTCCATGGAGGGTCAGGTTCGAGAGTGAACCCACGTTAACGGTCAGCAAACAGATTCTCTGTGCCTCGCCGGTCACTATTACAAGGGCTGATTGGTCAAGGGTTAGGGTTAGGGTTAGACTCCTTCCCTGGGTAATACCTTTCATGCAGCGAGGTGGGGAGAGTGTTGGCATGAAATGGCGGGGCAGTCTCAATGGGCCAAATGGCCTCACTCTGCTCCTATATCCGATGGGGTTATGGTTGAACGACCTCCCCCCGCCCCGCCCACCCCCAGTCCCGGTAGCGAGAACGAGAGGCTTTAGAACTAATTTGCAAGGGGGATGGGACCCGGAGCGACAGAGCAGTGAACGAAGTGCATGGAGTAAAGCCAGATCTGACATACTGAGAGGCTTTGAGGAAAGAGAAGCAGAACAGAGGGTGTAAAGGTAGAAGGGTGAAAGTGTGTGTACTTCAATGCAAGAAGCATCAGGAAGAAAGGTGATGAACTGAGAGCTTGGATACATACATGGAATTATGATGTAGCGGCCATTACAGAGACTTGTCTGGCACCAGGGCAGGAATGGATTCTCAATATTCCTGGATTTCAGTGCTTTAAAAGGGATGGGGGGGGAAGGGGAGGTGGGGTGGCATTACTGGTCAGGGATACGATTACAGCTACAGAAAGGGTGGGTAATGTAGCAGGATCCTCTTTTGAGTCAGTATGGGTGGAAGTCAGGAACAGGAAGGGAGCAGTTACTCTACTGGGGGTATTCAATAGGCCCCCCTGGTAGCAGCAGAGATACCGAGGAGCAGATTGGGAGGCAGATTTTGGAAAGATGCTAAAATAACAGGGTTGTTATCATGGGTGACTTTAACTTCCCTAATATTGATTGGCACTTGATTAGTTCCAAGGGTTTAGATGGGGCAGAGTTTGTTAAGTGTGTCCAGGATGGATTCCTGTCACAGTATGTTGACAGGCTGACTAGGGAAAATGCCATACTAGATCTAGTATTAGGTAATGAACCGGGTCAGGTCACAGATCTGTCAGTGGGTGAGCATCTGGGAGACGGTGATCACCGTTCCCTGACCTTCAGCATTATCATGGAAAAGGATAGAATCAGAGAGGACAGGAAAATTTTTAATTGGGGAAGGGCAGATAATGAGGCTAGAAGGCTAGAACTTGCGGGTGTGAATGTTTTTGCAGGGAAATGTACTATGGACATGTGGTCGATGTTTAACGATCTCTTGCAGGATGTTAGGGATAAATTTGTCCCGGTGAGGAAGATAAAGAATGGTAGGGTGAAGGAACCATGGGTGACAAGTGAAGTGGAAAATCTAGTCAGGTGGAAGAAGGCAGCGTACACGAGGTTTAGGAAGCAAGGATCAGATGGGTCTATTGAGGAATATAGGGTAGCAAGAAAGGGGATTAAGAAGGGGCTGAGGAGAGCAAGAAGGGGGCATGAGAAGGCCTTGGCGAGTAGGGTAAAGGAAAACCCCAAGGCATTCTTCAATTATGTGAAGAACAAAAGGATGACAGGAGTGAAGGTCGGACCGATTAGAGATAAAAGTGGGAAGATGTGCCTGGAGGCTGTGGAAGTGAGCGAGGTCCTCAATGAATACTTCTCTTCGGTATTCACCACTGAGAGGGAACTTGATGACGGTGAGGACAATATGAGTGAGGTTGATGTTCTGGAGCATGTTGATATTAAGGGAGAGGAGATGTTGGAGTTGTTAGGACGGATAAGTCCCCGAGGCCTGACAGAATATTCCCCAGGCTGCTCCACGAGGCAAGGGAAGAGATTGCTGAACCTTTGGCTAGGATCCTTATGTTCTCGTTGTCCATGGGAATGGTACGGGAGGATTGGAGGGAGGCGAATGTTGTCCCCTTGTTCAAAAAAGGTAGTAGGGATAGTCCGGGTAATTATAGACCAGTGAGCCTTGCGCCTGTGGTGGGAAAGCTGTTGGAAAAGATTCTTAAAGATAGAATCTATGGGCATTTAGAGAATCATGGTCTGATCAGGGACAGCCAGCACGGCTTTGTGAAAGGCGGATCGTGTCTAACAAGCCTGATAGAGTTCTTTGAGGAGGTGACCAGGCATATAGATGAGGGTAGTGCAGTGGATGTGATCTACATGGATTTTAGAAAGGCATTTGACAAGGTTCCACATGGTAGGCTTATTCAGAAAGTCAGAATGCATGGGATCCAGGGAAGTTTGGCCAGGTGGATCAGAATTGGCTTGCCTGCAGAAGGCAGAGGGTCATGGTGGAGGGAGTACATTCAGATTGGAGGGCTGTGACTAGTAGTGTCCCACAAGGATCGGTTCTGGGACCTCTTCTTTTTGTGATTTTTATTAACGACCTGGATGTTGGGGTAGAAGGGTGGGTTGGCAAGTTTGCAGACGACACAAAGGTTGGTGGTGTTGTAGATAGTGTAGAGGATTGTCGACGATTGCAGAGAGACATTGATAGGATGCAGAAGTGGGCTGAGAAGTGGCAGATGGAGTTCAACCCGGAGAAGTGTGAGGTGGTACAGTTCCGAAGGACAAACTCCAAGGCGGAGTACAAAGTAAATGGCAGGATAGTTGGTAGTGTGGAGGAGCAGAGGGATCTGGGGGTACATGTCCACAGGTAGACAGGATAGTTAAGAAAGCCTATGGGGTGCTAGCTTTCTATGTTGGATGTTTAACTCACCACAATGTTTCACGTTGAAGAGGGTGTGATCAGCTACGCAGAGGTAGTTATCCAGGAAGACCGCCGTTGGCACCTCTGCAAAGATGAAGCTCATCTGAAACAGAGAACAGCCACACGGAGTGTGAGAGAGGCACGGAGGAGTGAGAGAGAGGAACGGAGGAGTGAGAGAGAGGAACGGAGGAGTGAGAGAGTGGCACGGAGTGTGAGAGAGAGGCACGGAGTGTGAGGGAGGAACGGAGTGTGAGAGAGTGGCACGGAGTGTGAGAGAGGAACGGAGTGTGAGAGAGGCACGGAGTGTGAGAGAGAGGCACGGAGTGTGAGAGAGAGGCACGGAGTGTGAGAGAGTGGCACGGAGTGTGAGAGAGAGGCACGGAGTGTGAGAGAGTGGCACGGAGTGTGAGAGAGTGGCACGGAGTGTGAGAGAGGCACGGAGTGTGAGAGAGTGGCACGGAGTGTGTGAGAGAGGCACGGAGTGTGAGAGAGAGGCACGGAGTGTGAGAGAGGAACGGAGTGTGAGAGAGAGGCACGGAGTGTGAGAGAGCGGCACGGAGTGTGAGAGAGGAACGGAGTGTGAGAGAGAGGCACGGAGTGTGAGAGAGAGGCACGGAGTGTGAGAGAGGAACGGAGTGTGAGAGAGAGGCACGGAGTGTGAGAGAGAGGCACGGAGTGTGAGAGAGGAACGGAGTGTGAGAGAGGCACGGAGTGTGAGAGAGAGGCACGGAGTGTGAGAGAGGAACGGAGTGAGAGAGAGAGGCACGGAGTGTGAGAGAGCGGCACGGAGTGTGAGAGAGAGGCACGGAGTGTGAGAGAGAGGCACGGAGTGTGAGAGAGGCACGGAGTGAGAGAGAGAGGCACGGAGTGTGAGAGAGGAACGGAGTGTGAGAGAGGAACGGAGTGTGAGAGAGAGGCACGGAGTGTGAGAGAGGAACGGAGTGTGAGAGAGGCACGGAGTGAGAGAGAGAAACGGAGTGTGAGAGAGTGGCACGGAGTGAGAGAGAGGGGCACGGAGTGTGAGAGAGAAACGGAGTGTGAGAGAGGAACGGAGTGTGTGAGAGTGGCACGGAGTGTGAGAGAGAGGCACGGAGTGTGAGAGAGAGGCACGGAGTGTGAGAGAGTGGCACGGAGTGTGAGAGAGTGGCACGGAGTGTGAGAGAGGCACGGAGTGTGAGAGAGTGGCACGGAGTGTGAGAGAGGGGCACGGAGTGTGAGAGAGAGGCACGGAGTGTGAGAGAGAGGCACGGAGTGTGAGAGAGTGGCACGGAGTGTGAGAGAGAGGCACGGAGTGTGAGAGAGTGGCACGGAGTGTGAGAGAGAGGCACGGAGTGTGAGAGAGAGGCACGGAGTGTGAGAGAGAGGCACGGAGTGTGAGAGAGTGGCACGGAGTGTGAGAGAGAGGCACGGAGTGTGAGAGAGTGGCACGGAGTGTGAGAGAGTGGCACGGAGTGTGAGAGAGTGGCACGGAGTGTGAGAGAGGGGCACGGAGTGTGAGAGAGTGGCACGGAGTGTGAGAGAGAGGCACGGAGTGTGAGAGAGTGGCACGGAGTGTGAGAGAGTGGCACGGAGTGTGAGAGAGGGGCACGGAGTGTGAGAGAGGAACGGAGTGTGAGAGAGGAACGGAGTGTGAGAGAGTGGCACGGAGTGTGAGAGAGGAACGGAGTGTGAGAGAGGCACGGAGTGTGAGAGAGAGGAACGGAGTGTGAGAGAGGGGCACGGAGTGTGAGAGAGTGGCACGGAGTGTGAGAGAGGGGCACGGAGTGTGAGAGAGAGGCACGGAGTGTGAGAGAGGAACGGAGTGTGAGAGAGTGGCACGGAGTGTGAGAGAGGAACGGAGTGTGAGAGAGGCACGGAGTGTGAGAGAGGAACGGAGTGTGAGAGAGGAACGGAGTGTGAGAGAGGAACGGAGTGTGAGAGAGAGGCACGGAGTGTGAGAGAGTGGCACGGAGTGTGAGAGAGAGGCACGGAGTGTGAGAGAGTGGCACGGAGTGTGAGAGAGCGGCACGGAGTGTGAGAGAGAGGCACGGAGTGTGAGAGAGAGGCACGGAGTGTGAGAGAGGAACGGAGTGTGAGAGAGGAACGGAGTGTGAGAGAGGCACGGAGTGTGAGAGAGAGGCACGGAGTGTGAGAGAGGCACGGAGTGTGAGAGAGTGGCACGGAGTGTGAGAGAGGGGCACGGAGTGTGAGAGAGAGGCACGGAGTGTGAGAGAGAGGCACGGAGTGTGAGAGAGAGGCACGGAGTGTGAGAGAGAGGCACGGAGTGTGAGAGAGGGGCACGGAGTGTGAGAGAGGGGCACGGAGTGTGAGAGAGGGGCACGGAGTGTGAGAGAGGGGCACGGAGTGTGAGAGAGGCACGGAGTGTGAGAGAGAGGCACGGAGTGTGAGAGAGGCACGGAGTGTGAGAGAGGAACGGAGTGTGAGAGAGGAACGGAGTGTGAGAGAGAGGCACGGAGTGTGAGAGAGGAACGGAGTGTGAGAGAGGCACGGAGTGTGAGAGAGAGGAACGGAGTGTGAGAGAGGAACGGAGTGTGAGAGAGGAACGGAGTGTGAGAGAGGAACGGAGTGTGAGAGAGAGGAACGGAGTGTGAGAGAGGAACGGAGTGTGAGAGAGAGGAACGGAGTGTGAGAGAGAGGAACGGAGTGTGAGAGAGGGGCACGGAGTGTGAGAGAGAGGCACGGAGTGTGAGAGAGGGGCACGGAGTGTGAGAGAGGGGCACGGAGTGTGAGAGAGGAACGGAGTGTGAGAGAGGAACGGAGTGAGAGAGAGAGGCACGGAGTGTGTGTGAGAGGAACGGAGTGTGAGAGAGGGGCACGGAGTGTGAGAGAGGAACGGAGTGTGAGAGAGGAACGGAGTGTGAGAGAGTGGAACGGAGTGT
Organism: Hypanus sabinus; assembly: GCF_030144855.1. NCBI lineage: Eukaryota > Metazoa > Chordata > Chondrichthyes > Myliobatiformes > Dasyatidae > Hypanus > Hypanus sabinus. Next base: position 57,288 of record NW_026779388.1, on the reverse strand, counting down.
GAGAGAGGCACGGAGTGTGAGAGAGTGGCACGGAGTGTGAGAGAGAGAGGCACGGAGTGTGAGAGAGAGGCACGGAGTGTGAGAGAGGCACGGAGTGTGAGAGAGGAACGGAGTGTGAGAGAGGAACGGAGTGTGAGAGAGAGGAACGGAGTGTGAGAGAGGCACGGAGTGTGAGAGAGGCACGGAGTGTGAGAGAGAGGCACGGAGTGTGAGAGAGAGGCACGGAGTGTGAGAGAGTGGCACGGAGTGTGAGAGAGGCACGGAGTGTGAGAGAGAGGCACGGAGTGTGAGAGAGGCACGGAGTGAGAGAGAGGAACGGAGTGAGAGAGAGAGGCACGGAGTGTGAGAGAGAGGAACGGAGTGTGAGAGAGGCACGGAGTGTGAGAGAGGGGCACGGAGTGTGAGAGAGGAACGGAGTGTGAGAGAGAGGCACGGAGTGTGAGAGAGGCACGGAGTGTGAGAGAGGAACGGAGTGTGAGAGAGGAACGGAGTGTGAGAGAGGAACGGAGTGTGAGAGTGGCACAGAGTGTGAGAGAGGAACGGAGTGTGAGAGAGGCACGGAGTGTGAGAGAGGCACGGAGTGTGAGAGAGGCACGGAGTGTGAGAGAGAGGCACGGAGTGAGAGAGAGAGGCACGGAGTGTGAGAGAGGCACGGAGTGTGAGAGAGAGGAACGGAGTGTGAGAGAGAGGCACGGAGTGTGAGAGAGAGGCACGGAGTGTGAGAGAGAGGAACGGAGTGTGAGAGAGTGGCACGGAGTGAGAGAGAGAGGCACGGAGTGTGGGAGAGAGGAACGGAGTGTGAGAGAGTGGCACGGAGTGAGAGAGAGAGGCACGGAGTGAGAGAGAGAGGCACGGAGTGTGAGAGAGGCACGGAGTGTGAGAGAGAGGAACGGAGTGTGAGAGAGAGGCACGGAGTGTGAGAGAGAGGCACGGAGTGTGAGAGAGAGGCACGGAGTGAGAGAGAGGAACGGAGTGAGAGAGAGAGGCACGGAGTGTGAGAGAGGAACGGAGTGTGAGAGAGAGGCACGGAGTGTGAGAGAGAGGCACGGAGTGTGAGAGAGAGGCACGGAGTGAGAGAGAGGAACGGAGTGAGAGAGAGGAACGGAGTGTGAGAGAGAGGCACGGAGTGAGAGAGAGGAACGGAGTGCGAGAGAGGAACGGAGTGAGAGAGAGGAACGGAGTGAGAGAGAGGAACGGAGTGCGAGAGAGGAACGGAGTGCGAGAGAGGAACGGAGTGCGAGAGAGGAACGGAGTGAGAGAGAGGAACGGAGTGCGAGAGAGGAACGGAGTGAGAGAGAGGAACGGAGTGTGAGAGAGGCACGGAGTGTGAGAGAGAGGCACGGAGTGTGAGAGAGAGGAACGGAGTGTGAGAGAGAGGAACGGAGTGTGAGAGTGGCACGGAGTGTGAGAGAGAGGAACGGAGTGTGAGAGAGAGGAACGGAGTGTGAGAGAGGCACGGAGTGTGAGAGAGGAACGGAGTGTGAGAGAGAGGAACGGAGTGTGAGAGTGGCACAGAGTGTGAGAGAGGAACGGAGTGTGAGAGAGAGGAACGGAGTGTGAGAGAGGGGCACGGAGTGTGAGAGAGGAACGGAGTGTGAGAGAGGAACGGAGTGCGAGAGAGGAACGGAGTGTGAGAGAGGAACGGAGTGTGAGAGAGGCACGGAGTGTGAGAGAGGGGCACGGAGTGAGAGAGAGGCACGGAGTGTGAGAGAGTGGCACGGAGTGTGAGAGAGGCACGGAGTGAGAGAGAGGAACGGAGTGTGAGAGAGAGGAACGGAGTGTGAGAGAGGCACGGAGTGTGAGAGAGGGGCACGGAGTGTGAGAGAGGAACGGAGTGTGAGAGAGAGGCACGGAGTGTGAGAGAGAGGCACGGAGTGTGAGAGAGGAACGGAGTGTGAGAGAGGAACGGAGTGTGAGAGAGGAACGGAGTGTGAGAGTGGCACGGAGTGTGAGAGAGGAACGGAGTGTGAGAGAGGAACGGAGTGTGAGAGAGGCACGGAGTGTGAGAGAGGAACGGAGTGTGAGAGGAACGGAGTGTGGGAGAGGAACGGAGTGTGAGAGAGGAACGGAGTGTGAGAGAGAGGCACGGAGTGTGAGAGAGGAACGGAGTGTGAGAGAGAGGAACGGAGTGAGAGAGAGAGGCACGGAGTGTGAGAGAGGAACGGAGTGTGAGAGAGAGGAACGGAGTGAGAGAGAGAGGCACGGAGTGTGAGAGAGGAACGGAGTGCGAGAGAGGAACGGAGTGTGAGAGAGGGGAACGGAGTGTGTGAGAGGAACGGAGTGTGTGAGAGGGGCACGGAGTGTGAGAGAGGAACGGAGTGTGTGAGAGGGGCACGGAGTGTGAGAGAGAGGCACGGAGTGAGAGAGAGAGGAACGGAGTGTGAGAGAGAGGAACGGAGTGTGAGAGAGGAACGGAGTGTGAGAGAGGAACGGAGTGTGTGAGAGGGGCACGGAGTGTGAGAGAGAGGAACGGAGTGTGAGAGAGGAACGGAGTGTGAGAGAGAGGCACGGAGTGAGAGAGAGGAACGGAGTGCGAGAGAGGAACGGAGTGCGAGAGAGGAACGGAGTGTGAGAGAGGAACGGAGTGTGAGAGAGAGGAACGGAGTGTGAGAGAGAGGAACGGAGTGAGAGAGAGGCACGGAGTGAGAGAGAGAAACGGAGTGTGAGAGAGGGGCACGGAGTGAGAGAGAGGGGCACGGAGTGTGAGAGAGGGGCACGGAGTGTGAGAGAGAAACGGAGTGTGAGAGAGAAACGGAGTGTGAGAGAGTGGCACGGAGTGTGAGAGAGTGGCACGGAGTGTGGGAGAGAGGAACGGAGTGTGAGAGAGGAACGGAGTGTGAGGGAGGAACGGAGTGTGAGAGAGTGGCACGGAGTGAGAGAGAGAGGCACGGAGTGTGTGAGAGTGGCACGGAGTGTGAGAGAGAGGAACGGAGTGTGAGAGAGAGGCACGGAGTGTGAGAGAGGGGCACGGAGTGTGAGAGAGAGGCACGGAGTGTGAGAGAGGCACGGAGTGTGAGAGAGGCACGGAGTGTGAGAGAGTGGCACGGAGTGTGAGAGAGGGGCACGGAGTGTGAGAGAGAGGCACGGAGTGTGAGAGAGGCACGGAGTGTGAGAGAGGCACGGAGTGTGAGAGAGAGGCACGGAGTGTGAGAGAGTGGCACGGAGTGTGAGAGAGCGGCACGGAGTGTGAGAGAGGAACGGAGTGAGAGAGAGAGGCACGGAGTGTGAGAGAGAGGCACGGAGTGTGAGAGAGGGGCACGGAGTGTGAGAGAGGCACGGAGTGAGAGAGAGAGGCACGGAGTGTGAGAGAGAGGCACGGAGTGTGAGAGAGTGGCACGGAGTGTGTGAGAGAGGCACGGAGTGTGAGAGAGTGGCACGGAGTGTGAGAGAGAGGCACGGAGTGAGAGAGAGAGGCACGGAGTGTGAGAGAGAGGCACGGAGTGTGAGAGAGTGGCACGGAGTGTGAGAGAGCGGCACGGAGTGTGAGAGAGGAACGGAGTGTGAGAGAGAGGAACGGAGTGTGAGAGAGGAACGGAGTGTGAGAGAGGGGAACGGAGTGTGAGAGAGGAACGGAGTGTGAGAGAGAGGAACGGAGTGTGAGAGAGCGGCACGGAGTGTGAGAGAGAGGCACGGAGTGTGAGAGAGAGGAACGGAGTGTGAGAGAGAGGCACGGAGTGTGAGAGAGAGGAACGGAGTGTGAGAGAGAGGAACGGAGTGTGAGAGAGTGGCACGGAGTGAGAGAGAGAGGCACGGAGTGTGGGAGAGAGGAACGGAGTGTGAGAGAGTGGCACGGAGTGAGAGAGAGAGGCACGGAGTGAGAGAGAGAGGCACGGAGTGTGAGAGAGGCACGGAGTGTGAGAGAGAGGAACGGAGTGTGAGAGAGAGGCACGGAGTGTGAGAGAGAGGCACGGAGTGTGAGAGAGAGGAACGGAGTGTGAGAGAGTGGCACGGAGTGAGAGAGAGAGGCACGGAGTGTGGGAGAGAGGAACGGAGTGTGAGAGAGTGGCACGGAGTGAGAGAGAGAGGCACGGAGTGAGAGAGAGAGGCACGGAGTGTGAGAGAGGCACGGAGTGTGAGAGAGAGGAACGGAGTGTGAGAGAGGAACGGAGTGTGAGAGAGGAACGGAGTGTGAGAGAGAGGCACGCAGTGTGAGAGAGAGGAACGGAGTGTGGGAGAGAGGAACGGAGTGTGAGAGAGAGGAACGGAGTGTGGGAGAGAGGAACGGAGTGTGAGAGAGAGGAACGGAGTGTGAGAGAGAGGAACGGAGTGTGGGAGAGAGGAACGGAGTGTGGAGAGAGGCACGGAGTGAGAGAGAGAGGCACGGAGTGTTGGGAGAGAGGAACGACGAGTGTGGGAAGAGAGGAACGGAGTGTGGGAGAGAGGAACGGAGTGTGGGAGAGAGGAACAGAGTGTGGGAGAGAGGAACGGAGTGTGGGAGAGAGGAACGGAGTGTGGGAGAGGAAGGGAACGGAGTGTGGGAGAGAGGAACGGAGTGTTGAGAGAGTGGCACGGAGTGAGAGAGAGAGCACGGAGTGAGAGAGAGGGCACGGAGTGAGAGAGAGAGGCACGGAGTGTGAGAGAGGCACGGAGTGTGAGAGAGAGAACGGAGTGTGAGAGAGAGGAACGGTGTGAGAGAGAGGAACGGAGTGTGAGAGAGAGGAACGGAGTGAGAGAGAGAGGCACGGAGTGATAGAGAGGCACGGAGTGTGAGAGAGAGGAACGGAGTGTGAGAGAGAGGAACGGAGTGTGAGAGAGAGGCACGGAGTGTGAGAGAGGGGCACGGAGTGTGAGAGAGGAACGGAGTGTGAGAGCGGCACGGAGTGCGAGAAGAGGAACGGAGTGTGAGAGAGAGGCACGGAGTGTGAGAGAGAGGGGCACGGAGTGAGAGAGAGGCACGGAGTGTGAGAGAGCGGCACGGAGTGTGAGAGAGAGGCACGGAGTGTGAGAGAGTGGCACGGAGTGTGAGAGAGGAACGGAGTGTGAGAGAGAGGCACGGAGTGTGGAGAGAGGGGCACGGAGTGTGAGAGAGAGGGGCACGGAGTGTGAGAGAGAGGCACGGAGTGTGAGAGAGGAACGGAGTGTGAGAGCGGCACGGAGTGTGAGAGAGGAACGGAGTGAGAGAGAGGAACGGAGTGTGAGAGAGAGGCACGGAGTGTGGAGAGAGAGGGGCACGGAGTGTGAGAGAGAGGCACGGAGTGTGAGAGAGGAACGGAGTGTGAGAGCGGCACGGAGTGTGAGAGAGGCACGGAGTGTGAGAGAGGCACGGAGTGTGAGAGAGAGGCAAGGAGTGTGAGAGAGGAACGGAGTGAGAGAGAGGAACGGAGTGTGAGAGAGGAACGGGAGTGTGAGAGAGAGGAACGAGTGTGAGAGCGGCACGGAGTGTGAGAGAGGCACGAGTGTGAGAGAGGAACGGAGTGTGGAGAGAGAGGAACGGAGTGTGAGAGAGAGGCACGGAGTGTGAGAGAGAGGCACGGAGTGAGAGGGAGGAACGGAGTGTGAGAGAGAGGAACGGAGTGTGAGAGAGAGGAACGGAGTGAGAGAGAGAGGCACGGAGTGTGGGAGAGCGGCACGGAGTGTGAGAGAGAGGAACGGAGTGTGAGAGAGAGGCACGGAGTGTGAGAGAGGCACGGAGTGTGAGAGAGAGGCACGGAGTGTGAGAGAGAGGCAAGGAGTGTGAGAGAGGAACGGAGTGTGAGAGAGAGGCAAGGAGTGTGAGAGAGGAACGGAGTGTGAGAGAGAGGCAAGGAGTGTGAGAGAGGAACGGAGTGAGAGAGAGGAACGGAGTGAGAGAGAGGAACGGAGTGTGAGAGAGGCACGGAGTGAGAGAGAGGCACGGAGTGTGAGAGAGGAACGGAGTGTGTGAGAGAGAGGAACGGAGTGTGAGAGAGGAACGGAGTGTGAGAGAGGCACGGAGTGAGAGAGAGGCACAGAGTGTGAGAGAGGCACGGAGTGTGAGAGAGAGGAACGGAGTGTGAGAGAGAGGCACGGAGTGTGAGAGAGAGGCACGGAGTGTGTGAGAGAGGCACGGAGTGTGAGAGAGGCACGGAGTGTGAGAGAGGAACGGAGTGTGAGAGAGGCACGGAGTGCGAGAGAGGCACGGAGTGTGAGAGAGGAACGGAGTGTGAGAGAGGAACGGAGTGTGAGAGAGGGGCAAGGAGTGTGAGAGAGGGGCATGGAGTGTGAGAGAGAGGGACGGAGTGTGAGAGAGGCACGGAGTGTGAGAGAGGCACGGAGTGTGAGAGAGAGGCACGGAGTGTGAGAGAGAGGCACGGAGTGTGAGAGAGGAACGGAGTGTGAGAGAGTGGCACGGAGTGTGAGAGAGGAACGGAGTGTGTGAGAGAGGAACGGAGTGTGAGAGAGGCACGGAGTGTGAGAGAGGAACGGAGTGTGTGAGAGAGGAACGGAGTGTGAGAGAGGCACGGAGTGTGAGAGAGGCACGGAGTGTGTGAGAGAGGCACGGAGTGTGTGAGAGAGGCACGGAGTGTGAGAGAGAGGCACGGAGTGTGAGAGAGGCACGGAGTGTGAGAGAGTGGCACGGAGTGTGAGAGAGGAACGGAGTGAGAGAGAGAGGAACGGAGTGTGAGAGAGTGGCACGGAGTGTGAGAGAGAGGAACGGAGTGTGAGAGAGTGGCACGGAGTGTGAGAGAGTGGCACGGAGTGTGAGAGAGGGGCACGGAGTGTGAGAGAGTGGCACGGAGTGTGAGAGAGGAACGGAGTGTGAGAGAGAGGCACGGAGTGTGAGAGAGGCACGGAGTGTGAGAGAGAGGCACGGAGTGTGAGAGAGAGGCACGGAGTGTGAGAGAGGAACGGAGTGTGAGAGAGGAACGGAGTGTGAGAGAGGAACGGAGTGAGAGAGAGGAACGGAGTGTGAGAGAGAGGAACGGAGTGTGAGAGAGAGGAACGGAGTGTGAGAGAGGAACGGAGTGTGAGAGAGGCACGGAGTGAGAGAGAGGAACGGAGTGTGAGAGTGGCACGGAGTGTGAGAGAGAGGAACGGAGTGTGAGAGAGGAACGGAGTGAGAGAGAGGCACGGAGTGTGAGAGAGGCACGGAGTGTGAGAGAGGAACGGAGTGTGAGAGAGGCACGGAGTGTGAGAGAGGCACGGAGTGTGAGAGAGGAACGGAGTGTGAGAGAGGCACGGAGTGCGAGAGAGGCACGGAGTGTGAGAGAGGAACGGAGTGTGAGAGAGGCACGGAGTGCGAGAGAGGCACGGAGTGTGAGAGAGGCACGGAGTGTGAGAGAGGAACGGAGTGTGAGAGAGGCACGGAGTGCGAGAGAGGCACGGAGTGTGAGAGAGAGGAACGGAGTGTGAGAGAGTGGAACGGAGTGTGGGAGAGAGGCACGGAGTGTGAGAGAGAGGAACGGAGTGTGAGAGAGAGGCACGGAGTGTGAGAGAGTGGCACGGAGTGTGAGAGAGAGGCACGGAGTGAGAGAGAGGAACGGAGTGTGAGAGAGTGGAACGGAGTGTGGGAGAGAGGCACGGAGTGTGAGAGAGGCACGGAGTGTGTGAGAGAGGAACGGAGTGTGAGAGAGTGGCACGGAGTGTGAGAGAGGAACGGAGTGAGAGAGAGAGGAACGGAGTGTGAGAGAGTGGCACGGAGTGTGAGAGAGGAACGGAGTGTGAGAGAGAGGCACGGAGTGTGAGAGAGGAACGGAGTGTGAGAGAGAGGCACGGAGTGTGAGAGAGGAACGGAGTGTGAGAGAGAGGCACGGAGTGTGAGAGAGAGGAACGGAGTGTGAGAGAGAGGAACGGAGTGTGAGAGAGAGGCACGGAGTGTGAGAGAGAGGCACGGAGTGTGAGAGAGAGGAACGGAGTGTGAGAGAGGAACGGAGTGTGAGAGAGGCACGGAGTGTGAGAGAGAGGAACGGAGTGTGAGAGAGGCACGGAGTGTGAGAGAGGAACGGAGTGTGAGAGAGAGGAACGGAGTGCGAGAGAGGCACGGAGTGTGAGAGAGGCACGGAGTGTGAGAGAGAGGCACGGAGTGTGAGAGAGAGGCACGGAGTGTGAGAGAGGAACGGAGTGTGAGAGAGGGGCACGGAGTGTGAGAGAGGCACGGAGTGAGAGAGAGGAACGGAGTGTGAGAGAGGCACGGAGTGTGAGAGAGAGGCACGGAGTGTGAGAGAGAGGCACGGAGTGTGAGAGAGGAACGGAGTGTGAGAGAGGGGCACGGAGTGTGAGAGAGAGGCACGGAGTGTGAGAGAGGAACGGAGTGTGAGAGAGAGGCACGGAGTGTGAGAGAGGCACAGAGTGTGAGAGAGAGGCACGGAGTGTGAGAGAGAGGCACGGAGTGTGAGAGAGAGGCACGGAGTGTGGGAGAGAGGAACGGAGTGTGAGAGAGGAACGGAGTGTGAGAGAGGAACGGAGTGAGAGAGGCACGGAGTGTGAGAGAGGAACGGAGTGTGAGAGAGGCACGGAGTGTGAGAGAGAGGCACGGAGTGTGAGAGAGAGGCACGGAGTGTGAGAGAGGAACGGAGTGTGAGAGAGAGGCACGGAGTGTGAGAGAGAGGAACGGAGTGTGAGAGAGGAACGGAGTGTGAGAGAGAGGCACGGAGTGTGAGAGAGGAACGGAGTGTGAGAGAGAGGCACGGAGTGTGAGAGAGAGGAACGGAGTGTGAGAGAGGAACGGAGTGTGAGAGAGGCACGGAGTGTGAGAGAGGAACGGAGTGTGGGAGAGAGGAACGGAGTGTGAGAGAGAGGAACGGAGTGTGAGAGAGAGGCACGGAGTGAGAGAGAGAGGCACGGAGTGAGAGAGAGAGGCACGGAGTGTGAGAGAGAGGAACGGAGTGTGAGAGAGAGGCACGGAGTGTGAGAGAGAGGAACGGAGTGTGGGAGAGAGGCACGGAGTGTGAGAGAGAGGCACGGAGTGTGGGAGAGAGGCACGGAGTGTGGGAGAGAGGAACGCAGTGTGAGAGAGGGGCACGGAGTGTGAGAGAGGCACGGAGTGTGAGAGAGTGGCACGGAGTGTGAGAGAGGAACGGAGTGTGAGAGAGAGGAACGGAGTGTGAGAGAGGAACGGAGTGTGAGAGAGAGGAACGGAGTGTGGGAGAGAGGAACGGAGTGTGAGAGAGGGGCAAGGAGTGTGAGAGAGTGGCACGGAGTGTGAGAGAGAGGCAAGGAGTGTGAGAGAGTGGCACGGAGTGTGAGAGAGAGGAACGGAGTGTGAGAGAGAGGCACGGAGTGTGAGAGAGGCACGGAGTGTGAGAGAGAGGAACGGAGTGTGAGAGAGAGGCACGGAGTGTGAGAGAGAGGCACGGAGTGTGAGAGAGAGGAACGGAGTGTGGGAGAGAGGAACGGAGTGTGAGAGAGGGGCAAGGAGTGTGAGAGAGTGGCACGGAGTGTGAGAGAGAGGAACGGAGTGTGAGAGAGAGGCACGGAGTGTGAGAGAGAGGCACGGAGTGTGAGAGAGAGGCACGGAGTGTGAGAGAGTGGCACGGAGTGTGAGAGAGAGGCACGGAGTGTGAGAGAGTGGCACGGAGTGTGAGAGAGAGGCACGGAGTGTGGGAGAGAGGAACGGAGTGAGAGAGAGAGGCACGGAGTGTGAGAGAGAGGAACGGAGTGTGAGAGAGGAACGGAGTGTGAGAGAGAGGCACGGAGTGTGGGAGAGAGGAACGGAGTGTGAGAGAGGAACGGAGTGTGAGAGAGGAACGGAGTGAGAGAGGCACGGAGTGTGAGAGAGAGGAACGGAGTGAGAGAGAGGAACGGAGTGTGAGAGAGGAACGGAGTGTGAGAGAGGCACGGAGTGTGAGAGAGGAACGGAGTGTGAGAGAGGAACGGAGTGTGAGAGAGGAACGGAGTGAGAGAGGCACGGAGTGTGAGAGAGGAACGGAGTGTGAGAGAGGAACGGAGTGTGAGAGAGGAACGGAGTGTGAGAGAGGCACGGAGTGTGAGAGAGGAACGGAGTGTGAGAGAGGAACGGAGTGTGAGAGAGGAACGGAGTGTGAGAGAGGAACGGAGTGTGAGAGAGGCACGGAGTGTGAGAGAGGAACGGAGTGTGAGAGAGGAACGGAGTGTGAGAGAGGAACGGAGTGAGAGAGGCACGGAGTGTGAGAGAGAGGAACGGAGTGAGAGAGAGGCACGGAGTGTGAGAGAGGAACGGAGTGTGAGAGAGGAACGGAGTGTGAGAGAGAGGCACGGAGTGTGAGAGAGAGGAACGGAGTGTGAGAGAGGAACGGAGTGTGAGAGAGAGGCACGGAGTGTGAGAGAGGAACGGAGTGTGAGAGAGGCACGGAGTGTGAGAGAGGAACGGAGTGTGAGAGAGGAACGGAGTGTGAGAGAGAGGAACGGAGTGTGAGAGAGAGGCACGGAGTGTGAGAGAGGAACGGAGTGTGAGAGAGAGGCACGGAGTGTGAGAGAGGAACGGAGTGTGGGAGAGAGGAACGGAGTGTGAGAGAGAGGAACGGAGTGTGAGAGAGAGGAACGGAGTGTGGGAGAGAGGCACGGAGTGAGAGAGAGGCACGGAGTGTGAGAGAGTGGCACGGAGTGTGAGAGAGGGGCACGGAGTGTGAGAGAGAGGCACGGAGTGTGAGAGAGAGGCACGGAGTGTGAGAGAGAGGCACGGAGTGTGAGAGAGAGGCACGGAGTGTGAGAGAGGGGCACGGAGTGTGAGAGAGGGGCACGGAGTGTGAGAGAGGGGCACGGAGTGTGAGAGAGGGGCACGGAGTGTGAGAGAGGCACGGAGTGTGAGAGAGAGGCACGGAGTGTGAGAGAGGCACGGAGTGTGAGAGAGGAACGGAGTGTGAGAGAGGAACGGAGTGTGAGAGAGAGGCACGGAGTGTGAGAGAGGAACGGAGTGTGAGAGAGGCACGGAGTGTGAGAGAGAGGAACGGAGTGTGAGAGAGGAACGGAGTGTGAGAGAGGAACGGAGTGTGAGAGAGGAACGGAGTGTGAGAGAGAGGAACGGAGTGTGAGAGAGGAACGGAGTGTGAGAGAGAGGAACGGAGTGTGAGAGAGAGGAACGGAGTGTGAGAGAGGGGCACGGAGTGTGAGAGAGAGGCACGGAGTGTGAGAGAGGGGCACGGAGTGTGAGAGAGGGGCACGGAGTGTGAGAGAGGAACGGAGTGTGAGAGAGGAACGGAGTGAGAGAGAGAGGCACGGAGTGTGTGTGAGAGGAACGGAGTGTGAGAGAGGGGCACGGAGTGTGAGAGAGGAACGGAGTGTGAGAGAGGAACGGAGTGTGAGAGAGTGGAACGGAGTGTGAGAGAGGCACGGAGTGTGAGAGAGTGGCACGGAGTGTGAGAGAGAGAGGCACGGAGTGTGAGAGAGAGGCACGGAGTGTGAGAGAGGCACGGAGTGTGAGAGAGGAACGGAGTGTGAGAGAGGAACGGAGTGTGAGAGAGAGGAACGGAGTGTGAGAGAGGCACGGAGTGTGAGAGAGGCACGGAGTGTGAGAGAGAGGCACGGAGTGTGAGAGAGAGGCACGGAGTGTGAGAGAGTGGCACGGAGTGTGAGAGAGTGGGGCACGGAGTGTGAGAGAGGCACGGAGTGTGAGAGAGAGGCACGGAGTGTGAGAGAGGCACGGAGTGAGAGAGAGGAACGGAGTGAGAGAGAGAGGCACGGAGTGTGAGAGAGAGGAACGGAGTGTGAGAGAGGCACGGAGTGTGAGAGAGGGGCACGGAGTGTGAGAGAGGAACGGAGTGTGAGAGAGAGGCACGGAGTGTGAGAGAGGCACGGAGTGTGAGAGAGGAACGGAGTGTGAGAGAGGAACGGAGTGTGAGAGAGGAACGGAGTGTGAGAGTGGCACAGAGTGTGAGAGAGGAACGGAGTGTGAGAGAGGAACGGAGTGTGAGAGAGAGGAACGGAGTGTGAGAGAGGCACGGAGTGTGAGAGAGGAACGGAGTGTGAGAGAGGAACGGAGTGTGAGAGAGGCACGGAGTGTGAGAGAGGCACGGAGTGTGAGAGAGAGGCACGGAGTGAGAGAGAGAGGCACGGAGTGTGAGAGAGGCACGGAGTGTGAGAGAGAGGAACGGAGTGTGAGAGAGAGGCACGGAGTGTGAGAGAGAGGCACGGAGTGTGAGAGAGAGGAACGGAGTGTGAGAGAGTGGCACGGAGTGAGAGAGAGAGGCACGGAGTGTGGGAGAGAGGAACGGAGTGTGAGAGAGTGGCACGGAGTGAGAGAGAGAGGCACGGAGTGAGAGAGAGAGGCACGGAGTGTGAGAGAGGCACGGAGTGTGAGAGAGAGGAACGGAGTGTGAGAGAGAGGCACGGAGTGTGAGAGAGAGGCACGGAGTGTGAGAGAGAGGCACGGAGTGAGAGAGAGGAACGGAGTGAGAGAGAGAGGCACGGAGTGTGAGAGAGGAACGGAGTGTGAGAGAGAGGCACGGAGTGTGAGAGAGAGGCACGGAGTGTGAGAGAGAGGCACGGAGTGAGAGAGAGGAACGGAGTGAGAGAGAGGAACGGAGTGTGAGAGAGAGGCACGGAGTGAGAGAGAGGAACGGAGTGCGAGAGAGGAACGGAGTGAGAGAGAGGAACGGAGTGAGAGAGAGGAACGGAGTGCGAGAGAGGAACGGAGTGCGAGAGAGGAACGGAGTGCGAGAGAGGAACGGAGTGAGAGAGAGGAACGGAGTGCGAGAGAGGAACGGAGTGAGAGAGAGGAACGGAGTGTGAGAGAGGCACGGAGTGTGAGAGAGAGGCACGGAGTGTGAGAGAGAGGAACGGAGTGTGAGAGAGAGGAACGGAGTGTGAGAGTGGCACGGAGTGTGAGAGAGAGGAACGGAGTGTGAGAGAGAGGAACGGAGTGTGAGAGAGGCACGGAGTGTGAGAGAGGAACGGAGTGTGAGAGAGAGGAACGGAGTGTGAGAGTGGCACAGAGTGTGAGAGAGGAACGGAGTGTGAGAGAGAGGAACGGAGTGTGAGAGAGGGGCACGGAGTGTGAGAGAGGAACGGAGTGTGAGAGAGGAACGGAGTGCGAGAGAGGAACGGAGTGTGAGAGTGGCACAGAGTGTGAGAGAGGAACGGAGTGTGAGAGAGGAACGGAGTGTGAGAGAGAGGAACGGAGTGTGAGAGAGGCACGGAGTGTGAGAGAGGGGCACGGAGTGAGAGAGAGGCACGGAGTGTGAGAGAGTGGCACGGAGTGTGAGAGAGGCACGGAGTGAGAGAGAGGAACGGAGTGTGAGAGAGAGGAACGGAGTGTGAGAGAGGCACGGAGTGTGAGAGAGGGGCACGGAGTGTGAGAGAGGAACGGAGTGTGAGAGAGAGGCACGGAGTGTGAGAGAGAGGCACGGAGTGTGAGAGAGGAACGGAGTGTGAGAGAGGAACGGAGTGTGAGAGAGGAACGGAGTGTGAGAGTGGCACGGAGTGTGAGAGAGGAACGGAGTGTGAGAGAGGAACGGAGTGTGAGAGAGGCACGGAGTGTGAGAGAGGAACGGAGTGTGAGAGAGGAACGGAGTGTGAGAGAGGAACGGAGTGTGAGAGAGGCACGGAGTGTGAGAGAGGAACGGAGTGTGAGAGGAACGGAGTGTGGGAGAGGAACGGAGTGTGAGAGAGGAACGGAGTGTGAGAGAGAGGCACGGAGTGTGAGAGAGGAACGGAGTGTGAGAGAGAGGAACGGAGTGAGAGAGAGAGGCACGGAGTGTGAGAGAGGAACGGAGTGTGAGAGAGAGGAACGGAGTGAGAGAGAGAGGCACGGAGTGTGAGAGAGGAACGGAGTGCGAGAGAGGAACGGAGTGTGAGAGAGGGGAACGGAGTGTGTGAGAGGAACGGAGTGTGTGAGAGGGGCACGGAGTGTGAGAGAGGAACGGAGTGTGTGAGAGGGGCACGGAGTGTGAGAGAGAGGCACGGAGTGAGAGAGAGAGGAACGGAGTGTGAGAGAGAGGAACGGAGTGTGAGAGAGGAACGGAGTGTGAGAGAGGAACGGAGTGTGTGAGAGGGGCACGGAGTGTGAGAGAGAGGAACGGAGTGTGAGAGAGGAACGGAGTGTGAGAGAGAGGCACGGAGTGAGAGAGAGGAACGGAGTGCGAGAGAGGAACGGAGTGCGAGAGAGGAACGGAGTGTGAGAGAGGAACGGAGTGTGAGAGAGAGGAACGGAGTGTGAGAGAGAGGAACGGAGTGAGAGAGAGGCACGGAGTGAGAGAGAGAAACGGAGTGTGAGAGAGGGGCACGGAGTGAGAGAGAGGGGCACGGAGTGTGAGAGAGGGGCACGGAGTGTGAGAGAGAAACGGAGTGTGAGAGAGAAACGGAGTGTGAGAGAGTGGCACGGAGTGTGAGAGAGTGGCACGGAGTGTGGGAGAGAGGAACGGAGTGTGAGAGAGGAACGGAGTGTGAGGGAGGAACGGAGTGTGAGAGAGTGGCACGGAGTGAGAGAGAGAGGCACGGAGTGTGTGAGAGTGGCACGGAGTGTGAGAGAGAGGAACGGAGTGTGAGAGAGAGGCACGGAGTGTGAGAGAGGGGCACGGAGTGTGAGAGAGGCACGGAGTGTGAGAGAGGAACGGAGTGTGAGAGAGGAACGGAGTGTGAGAGAGAGGCACGGAGTGTGAGAGAGGCACGGAGTGTGAGAGAGGCACGGAGTGTGAGAGAGTGGCACGGAGTGTGAGAGAGGGGCACGGAGTGTGAGAGAGAGGCACGGAGTGTGAGAGAGGCACGGAGTGTGAGAGAGGCACGGAGTGTGAGAGAGAGGCACGGAGTGTGAGAGAGCGGCACGGAGTGTGAGAGAGCGGCACGGAGTGTGAGAGAGGAACGGAGTGAGAGAGAGAGGCACGGAGTGTGAGAGAGAGGCACGGAGTGTGAGAGAGGGGCACGGAGTGTGAGAGAGGCACGGAGTGAGAGAGAGAGGCACGGAGTGTGAGAGAGAGGCACGGAGTGTGAGAGAGTGGCACGGAGTGTGTGAGAGAGGCACGGAGTGTGAGAGAGTGGCACGGAGTGTGAGAGAGAGGCACGGAGTGAGAGAGAGAGGCACGGAGTGTGAGAGAGAGGCACGGAGTGTGAGAGAGTGGCACGGAGTGTGAGAGAGCGGCACGGAGTGTGAGAGAGGAACGGAGTGTGAGAGAGAGGAACGGAGTGTGAGAGAGGAACGGAGTGTGAGAGAGGGGAACGGAGTGTGAGAGAGGAACGGAGTGTGAGAGAGAGGAACGGAGTGTGAGAGAGCGGCACGGAGTGTGAGAGAGAGGCACGGAGTGTGAGAGAGAGGAACGGAGTGTGAGAGAGAGGCACGGAGTGTGAGAGAGAGGAACGGAGTGTGAGAGAGAGGAACGGAGTGTGAGAGAGTGGCACGGAGTGAGAGAGAGAGGCACGGAGTGTGGGAGAGAGGAACGGAGTGTGAGAGAGTGGCACGGAGTGAGAGAGAGAGGCACGGAGTGAGAGAGAGAGGCACGGAGTGTGAGAGAGGCACGGAGTGTGAGAGAGAGGAACGGAGTGTGAGAGAGAGGCACGGAGTGTGAGAGAGAGGCACGGAGTGTGAGAGAGAGGAACGGAGTGTGAGAGAGTGGCACGGAGTGAGAGAGAGAGGCACGGAGTGTGGGAGAGAGGAACGGAGTGTGAGAGAGTGGCACGGAGTGAGAGAGAGAGGCACGGAGTGAGAGAGAGAGGCACGGAGTGTGAGAGAGGCACGGAGTGTGAGAGAGAGGAACGGAGTGTGAGAGAGGAACGGAGTGTGAGAGAGGAACGGAGTGTGAGAGAGAGGCACGCAGTGTGAGAGAGAGGAACGGAGTGTGGGAGAGAGGAACGGAGTGTGAGAGAGAGGAACGGAGTGTGGGAGAGAGGAACGGAGTGTGAGAGAGAGGAACGGAGTGTGAGAGAGAGGAACGGAGTGTGGGAGAGAGGAACGGAGTGTGGGAGAGAGGCACGGAGTGAGAGAGAGAGGCACGGAGTGTGGGAGAGAGGAACGGAGTGTGGGAGAGAGGAACGGAGTGTGGGAGAGAGGAACGGAGTGTGGGAGAGAGGAACAGAGTGTGGGAGAGAGGAACGGAGTGTGGGAGAGAGGAACGGAGTGTGGGAGAGAGGAACGGAGTGTGGGAGAGAGGAACGGAGTGTGAGAGAGTGGCACGGAGTGAGAGAGAGAGGCACGGAGTGAGAGAGAGGCACGGAGTGAGAGAGAGAGGCACGGAGTGTGAGAGAGGCACGGAGTGTGAGAGAGAGGAACGGAGTGTGAGAGAGAGGAACGGAGTGTGAGAGAGAGGAACGGAGTGTGAGAGAGAGGAACGGAGTGAGAGAGAGAGGCACGGAGTGATAGAGAGGCACGGAGTGTGAGAGAGAGGAACGGAGTGTGAGAGAGAGGAACGGAGTGTGAGAGAGAGGCACGGAGTGTGAGAGAGGGGCACGGAGTGTGAGAGAGGAACGGAGTGTGAGAGCGGCACGGAGTGCGAGAGAGGAACGGAGTGTGAGAGAGAGGCACGGAGTGTGAGAGAGAGGGGCACGGAGTGAGAGAGAGGCACGGAGTGTGAGAGAGCGGCACGGAGTGTGAGAGAGAGGCACGGAGTGTGAGAGAGTGGCACGGAGTGTGAGAGAGGAACGGAGTGTGAGAGAGAGGCACGGAGTGTGAGAGAGGGGCACGGAGTGTGAGAGAGAGGGGCACGGAGTGTGAGAGAGAGGCACGGAGTGTGAGAGAGGAACGGAGTGTGAGAGCGGCACGGAGTGTGAGAGAGGAACGGAGTGAGAGAGAGGAACGGAGTGTGAGAGAGAGGCACGGAGTGTGAGAGAGAGGGGCACGGAGTGTGAGAGAGAGGCACGGAGTGTGAGAGAGGAACGGAGTGTGAGAGCGGCACGGAGTGTGAGAGAGGCACGGAGTGTGAGAGAGGCACGGAGTGTGAGAGAGAGGCAAGGAGTGTGAGAGAGGAACGGAGTGAGAGAGAGGAACGGAGTGTGAGAGAGGAACGGAGTGTGAGAGAGAGGAACGGAGTGTGAGAGCGGCACGGAGTGTGAGAGAGGCACGGAGTGTGAGAGAGGAACGGAGTGTGAGAGAGAGGAACGGAGTGTGAGAGAGAGGCACGGAGTGTGAGAGAGAGGCACGGAGTGAGAGGGAGGAACGGAGTGTGAGAGAGAGGAACGGAGTGTGAGAGAGAGGAACGGAGTGAGAGAGAGAGGCACGGAGTGTGGGAGAGCGGCACGGAGTGTGAGAGAGAGGAACGGAGTGTGAGAGAGAGGCACGGAGTGTGAGAGAGGCACGGAGTGTGAGAGAGAGGCAAGGAGTGTGAGAGAGGAACGGAGTGTGAGAGAGAGGCAAGGAGTGTGAGAGAGGAACGGAGTGTGAGAGAGAGGCACGGAGTGTGAGAGAGGAACGGAGTGTGAGAGAGGAACGGAGTGAGAGAGAGGAACGGAGTGAGAGAGAGGAACGGAGTGTGAGAGAGGCACGGAGTGAGAGAGAGGCACGGAGTGTGAGAGAGGAACGGAGTGTGTGAGAGAGAGGAACGGAGTGTGAGAGAGGAACGGAGTGTGAGAGAGGCACGGAGTGAGAGAGAGGCACGGAGTGTGAGAGAGGCACGGAGTGTGAGAGAGGCACAGAGTGTGAGAGAGGCACGGAGTGTGAGAGAGAGGCACGGAGTGTGAGAGAGGCACGGAGTGTGAGAGAGAGGAACGGAGTGTGAGAGAGAGGCACGGAGTGTGAGAGAGAGGCACGGAGTGTGTGAGAGAGGCACGGAGTGTGAGAGAGGCACGGAGTGTGAGAGAGGAACGGAGTGTGAGAGAGGCACGGAGTGCGAGAGAGGAACGGAGTGTGAGAGAGGAACGGAGTGTGAGAGAGAGGAACGGAGTGTGAGAGAGGCACGGAGTGCGAGAGAGGCACGGAGTGTGAGAGAGGAACGGAGTGTGAGAGAGTGGCACGGAGTGTGAGAGAGGCACGGAGTGTGAGAGAGTGGCACGGAGTGTGAGAGAGGAACGGAGTGAGAGAGAGAGGAACGGAGTGTGAGAGAGTGGCACGGAGTGTGAGAGAGAGGAACGGAGTGTGAGAGAGTGGCACGGAGTGTGAGAGAGTGGCACGGAGTGTGAGAGAGGGGCACGGAGTGTGAGAGAGTGGCACGGAGTGTGAGAGAGGAACGGAGTGTGAGAGAGAGGCACGGAGTGTGAGAGAGGCACGGAGTGTGAGAGAGAGGCACGGAGTGTGAGAGAGAGGCACGGAGTGTGAGAGAGGAACGGAGTGTGAGAGAGGAACGGAGTGTGAGAGAGGAACGGAGTGAGAGAGAGGAACGGAGTGTGAGAGAGGCACAGAGTGTGAGAGAGGCACAGAGTGTGAGAGAGGCACAGAGTGTGAGAGAGGAACGGAGTGTGAGAGAGGCACGGAGTGTGAGAGAGAGGCACGGAGTGTGAGAGAGGCACGGAGTGAGAGAGAGTGGCACGGAGTGTGAGAGAGGCACAGAGTGTGTGAGAGAGGCACAGAGTGTGAGAGAGAGGCACGGAGTGTGAGAGAGAGGCACGGAGTGTGAGAGAGGCACGGAGTGTGAGAGAGGCACGGAGTGTGAGAGAGGAACGGAGTGTGAGAGAGGCACGGAGTGTGAGAGAGAGGAACGGAGTGTGAGAGAGAGGCACGGAGTGTGTGAGAGAGGAACGGAGTGTGAGAGAGTGGAACGGAGTGTGGGAGAGAGGCACGGAGTGTGAGAGAGAGGAACGGAGTGTGAGAGAGAGGCACGGAGTGTGAGAGAGTGGCACGGAGTGTGAGAGAGAGGCACGGAGTGAGAGAGAGGAACGGAGTGTGAGAGAGTGGAACGGAGTGTGGGAGAGAGGCACGGAGTGTGAGAGAGGCACGGAGTGTGTGAGAGAGGAACGGAGTGTGAGAGAGTGGCACGGAGTGTGAGAGAGGAACGGAGTGAGAGAGAGAGGAACGGAGTGTGAGAGAGTGGCACGGAGTGTGAGAGAGGAACGGAGTGTGAGAGAGAGGCACGGAGTGTGAGAGAGGAACGGAGTGTGAGAGAGAGGCACGGAGTGTGAGAGAGGAACGGAGTGTGAGAGAGAGGCACGGAGTGTGAGAGAGAGGAACGGAGTGTGAGAGAGAGGAACGGAGTGTGAGAGAGAGGCACGGAGTGTGAGAGAGAGGCACGGAGTGTGAGAGAGAGGAACGGAGTGTGAGAGAGGAACGGAGTGTGAGAGAGGCACGGAGTGTGAGAGAGAGGAACGGAGTGTGAGAGAGGCACGGAGTGTGAGAGAGGAACGGAGTGTGAGAGAGAGGAACGGAGTGTGAGAGAGAGGCACGGAGTGTGAGAGAGGCACGGAGTGCGAGAGAGGCACGGAGTGTGAGAGAGGCACGGAGTGTGAGAGAGAGGCACGGAGTGTGAGAGAGAGGCACGGAGTGTGAGAGAGGAACGGAGTGTGAGAGAGGGGCACGGAGTGTGAGAGAGGCACGGAGTGAGAGAGAGGAACGGAGTGTGAGAGAGGCACGGAGTGTGAGAGAGAGGCACGGAGTGTGAGAGAGAGGCACGGAGTGTGAGAGAGGAACGGAGTGTGAGAGAGGCACGGAGTGTGAGAGAGGAACGGAGTGTGAGAGAGGCACGGAGTGTGAGAGAGGCACGGAGTGTGAGAGAGGAACGGAGTGTGAGAGAGGAACGGAGTGTGAGAGTGGCACAGAGTGTGAGAGAGGAACGGAGTGTGAGAGAGGCACGGAGTGTGAGAGAGAGGCACGGAGTGTGAGAGAGAGGCACGGAGTGTGTGAGAGAGGAACGGAGTGTGAGAGAGGCACGGAGTGTGAGAGAGAGGCACGGAGTGTGAGAGAGAGGCACGGAGTGTGAGAGAGGAACGGAGTGTGAGAGAGAGGCACGGAGTGTGAGAGAGAGGAACGGAGTGTGAGAGAGGAACGGAGTGTGAGAGAGAGGCACGGAGTGTGAGAGAGGAACGGAGTGTGAGAGAGAGGCACGGAGTGTGAGAGAGAGGAACGGAGTGTGAGAGAGGAACGGAGTGTGAGAGAGGCACGGAGTGTGAGAGAGGAACGGAGTGTGGGAGAGAGGAACGGAGTGTGAGAGAGAGGAACGGAGTGTGAGAGAGAGGCACGGAGTGAGAGAGAGAGGCACGGAGTGAGAGAGAGAGGCACGGAGTGTGAGAGAGAGGAACGGAGTGTGAGAGAGAGGCACGGAGTGTGAGAGAGAGGAACGGAGTGTGGGAGAGAGGCACGGAGTGTGAGAGAGAGGCACGGAGTGTGGGAGAGAGGCACGGAGTGTGGGAGAGAGGAACGCAGTGTGAGAGAGGGGCACGGAGTGTGAGAGAGGCACGGAGTGTGAGAGAGTGGCACGGAGTGTGAGAGAGGAACGGAGTGTGAGAGAGAGGAACGGAGTGTGAGAGAGGAACGGAGTGTGAGAGAGAGGAACGGAGTGTGGGAGAGAGGAACGGAGTGTGAGAGAGGGGCAAGGAGTGTGAGAGAGTGGCACGGAGTGTGAGAGAGAGGCAAGGAGTGTGAGAGAGTGGCACGGAGTGTGAGAGAGAGGAACGGAGTGTGAGAGAGAGGCACGGAGTGTGAGAGAGGCACGGAGTGTGAGAGAGAGGAACGGAGTGTGAGAGAGAGGCACGGAGTGTGAGAGAGAGGCACGGAGTGTGAGAGAGAGGAACGGAGTGTGGGAGAGAGGAACGGAGTGTGAGAGAGGGGCAAGGAGTGTGAGAGAGTGGCACGGAGTGTGAGAGAGAGGAACGGAGTGTGAGAGAGAGGCACGGAGTGTGAGAGAGAGGCACGGAGTGTGAGAGAGAGGCACGGAGTGTGAGAGAGTGGCACGGAGTGTGAGAGAGAGGCACGGAGTGTGAGAGAGTGGCACGGAGTGTGAGAGAGAGGCACGGAGTGTGGGAGAGAGGAACGGAGTGAGAGAGAGAGGCACGGAGTGTGAGAGAGAGGAACGGAGTGTGAGAGAGGAACGGAGTGTGAGAGAGAGGCACGGAGTGTGGGAGAGAGGAACGGAGTGTGAGAGAGGAACGGAGTGTGAGAGAGGAACGGAGTGAGAGAGGCACGGAGTGTGAGAGAGAGGAACGGAGTGAGAGAGAGGAACGGAGTGTGAGAGAGGAACGGAGTGTGAGAGAGGCACGGAGTGTGAGAGAGGAACGGAGTGTGAGAGAGGAACGGAGTGTGAGAGAGGAACGGAGTGAGAGAGGCACGGAGTGTGAGAGAGGAACGGAGTGTGAGAGAGGAACGGAGTGTGAGAGAGGAACGGAGTGTGAGAGAGGCACGGAGTGTGAGAGAGGAACGGAGTGTGAGAGAGGAACGGAGTGTGAGAGAGGAACGGAGTGTGAGAGAGGAACGGAGTGTGAGAGAGGCACGGAGTGTGAGAGAGGAACGGAGTGTGAGAGAGGAACGGAGTGTGAGAGAGGAACGGAGTGAGAGAGGCACGGAGTGTGAGAGAGAGGAACGGAGTGAGAGAGAGGCACGGAGTGTGAGAGAGGAACGGAGTGTGAGAGAGGAACGGAGTGTGAGAGAGAGGCACGGAGTGTGAGAGAGAGGAACGGAGTGTGAGAGAGGAACGGAGTGTGAGAGAGAGGCACGGAGTGTGAGAGAGGAACGGAGTGTGAGAGAGGCACGGAGTGTGAGAGAGGAACGGAGTGTGAGAGAGAGGAACGGAGTGTGAGAGAGAGGCACGGAGTGTGAGAGAGGAACGGAGTGTGAGAGAGAGGCACGGAGTGTGAGAGAGGAACGGAGTGAGAGAGAGAGGAACGGAGTGTGAGAGAGAGGAACGGAGTGTGGGAGAGAGGCACGGAGTGTGAGAGAGGAACGGAGTGTGAGAGAGAGGAACGGAGTGTGAGAGAGAGGCACGGAGTGTGAGAGAGGAACGGAGTGTGAGAGAGAGGCACGGAGTGTGAGAGAGGAACGGAGTGAGAGAGAGAGGAACGGAGTGTGAGAGAGAGGAACGGAGTGTGGGAGAGAGGCACGGAGTGAGAGAGAGGCACGGAGTGTGAGAGAGTGGCATGGAGAGTCCAGAGAGGCGAGGGAACAAGGAGCAGTGACAGGAAGAGTTGGAATACAAGGAGATGTGAGAGAACAACTTAAGATACAGGGACACAGTTCTCTGAAAGTGGAGTCACAGGTAGACGGGGACCCTGGGGAGTGTTGTAGATCAGAGGGACCTCGGGGTAGAAGGACACAGTTCTGTGAAAGTGGAGTCACAGGTAGACGGGGACCCTGGGGAGTGTTGCAGATCAGAGGGACCTCGGGGTAGAGGGACACAGTTCTCTGAAAGTGGAGTCACAGGTAGACGGGGACCCTGGGGAGTGTTGTAGATCAGAGGGACCTCGGGGTAGAAGGACACAGTTCTGTGAAAGTGGAGTCACAGGTAGACGGGGACCCTGGGGAGTGTTGCAGATCAGAGGGACCTCGGGGTAGAGGGACACAGTTCTCTGAAAGTGGAGTCACAGGTAGATGGGGACCCTGGGGAGTGTTGTAGATCAGAGGGACCTCGGGGTAGAGGGACACAGTTCTCTGAAAGTGGAGTCACAGGTAGACGGGGACCCTGGGGAGTGTTGTAGATCAGAGGGACCTCGGGATACAGGGACACAGTTCTCTGAAAGTGGAGTCACAGGTAGACGGGGACCCTGGGGAGTGTTGTAGATCAGAGGGACCTCGGGGTAGAGGGACACAGTTCTGTGAAAGTGGAGTCACAGGTAGACGGGGACCCTGGGGAGTGTTGTAGATCAGAGGGACCTCGGGGTACAGGGACACAGTTCTCTGAAAGTGGAGTCACAGGTAGACGGGGACCCTGGGGAGTGTTGTAGATCAGAGGGACCTCGGGGTACAGGGACACAGTTCTCTGAAAGTGCAGTCACAGGGAGACAGGGACCCTGGGGAGTGTTGTAGATCAGAGGGGCCTCGGGGTAGAGGGACACAGTTCTGTGAAAGTGGAGTCACAGGTAGACGGGGACCCTGGGGAGTGTTGTAGATCAGAGGGACCTCGGGGTAGAGGGACACAGTTCTGTGAAAGTGGAGTCACAGGTAGACGGGGACCCTGGGGAGTGTTGTAGATCAGAGGGACCTCGGGGTACAGGGACACAGTTCTCTGAAAGTGGAGTCACAGGTAGACGGGGACCCTGGGGAGTGTTGTAGATCAGAGGGACCTCGGGGTAGAGGGACACAGTTCTCTGAAACAGGAGTCACAGGGAGACAGGGACCCTGGGGAGTGTTGTAGATCAGAGGGACCTCGGGATACAGGGACACAGTTCTCTGAAAGTGGAGTCACAGGTAGACGGGGACCCTGGGGAGTGTTGTAGATCAGAGGGACCTCGGGGTAGAGGGACACAGTTCTGTGAAAGTGGAGTCACAGGTAGACGGGGACCCTGGGGAGTGTTGTAGATCAGAGGGACCTCGGGGTACAGGGACACAGTTCTCTGAAAGTGCAGTCACAGGGAGACAGGGACCCTGGGGAGTGTTGTAGATCAGAGGGACCTCGGGGTAGAGGGACACAGTTCTGTGAAAGTGGAGTCACAGGTAGACGGGGACCCTGGGGAGTGTTGTAGATCAGAGGGACCTCGGGGTACAGGGACACGGTTCTCTGAAAGTGGAGTCACAGGTAGACGGGGACCCTGGGGAGTGTTGTAGATCAGAGGGACCTCGGGGTAGGGGGACACAGTTCTCTGAAAGTGGAGTCACAGGTAGACGGGGACCCTGGGGAGTGTTGTTGATCAGAGGGACCTCGGGATACAGGGACACGGTTCTGTGAACGTGGAGTCACAGGTAGACGGGGACCCTGGGGAGTGTTGTAGATCAGAGGGACCTCGGGGTAGAGGGACACAGTTCTCTGAAAGTGGAGTCACAGGTAGACGGGGACCCTGGGGAGTGTTGTAGATCAGAGGGACCTCGGGGTAGAGGGACACAGTTCTCTGAAAGTGGAGTCACAGGTAGACGGGGACCCTGGGGAGTGTTGTTGATCAGAGGGACCTCGGGATACAGGGACACAGTTCTCTGAAAGTGGAGTCACAGGTAGACGGGGACCCTGGGGAGTGTTGCAGATCAGAGGGACCTCGGGGTAGAGGGACACAGTTCTCTGAAAGTGGAGTCACAGGTAGACGGGGACCCTGGGGAGTGTTGTAGATCAGAGGGACCTCGGGGTAGAGGGACACAGTTCTCTGAAAGTGGAGTCACAGGTAGACGGGGACCCTGGGGAGTGTTGTAGATCAGAGGGACCTCGGGATACAGGGACACAGTTCTCTGAAAGTGGAGTCACAGGTAGACGGGGACCCTGGGGAGTGTTGTAGATCAGAGGGACCTCGGGGTAGAGGGACACAGTTCTGTGAAAGTGGAGTCACAGGTAGACGGGGACCCTGGGGAGTGTTGTAGATCAGAGGGACCTCGGGGTACAGGGACACAGTTCTCTGAAAGTGCAGTCACAGGGAGACAGGGACCCTGGGGAGTGTTGTAGATCAGAGGGACCTCGGGGTAGAGGGACACAGTTCTGTGAAAGTGGAGTCACAGGTAGACGGGGACCCTGGGGAGTGTTGTAGATCAGAGGGACCTCGGGGTAGAGGGACACAGTTCTGTGAAAGTGGAGTCACAGGTAGACGGGGACCCTGGGGAGTGTTGTAGATCAGAGGGACCTCGGGGTACAGGGACACAGTTCTCTGAAAGTGGAGTCACAGGTAGACGGGGACCCTGGGGAGTGTTGTAGATCAGAGGGACCTCGGGGTAGAGGGACACAGTTCTCTGAAACAGGAGTCACAGGGAGACAGGGACCCTGGGGAGTGTTGTAGATCAGAGGGACCTCGGGATACAGGGACACAGTTCTCTGAAAGTGGAGTCACAGGTAGACGGGGACCCTGGGGAGTGTTGTAGATCAGAGGGACCTCGGGGTAGAGGGACACAGTTCTGTGAAAGTGGAGTCACAGGTAGACGGGGACCCTGGGGAGTGTTGTAGATCAGAGGGACCTCGGGGTACAGGGACACAGTTCTCTGAAAGTGCAGTCACAGGGAGACAGGGACCCTGGGGAGTGTTGTAGATCAGAGGGACCTCGGGGTAGAGGGACACAGTTCTGTGAAAGTGGAGTCACAGGTAGACGGGGACCCTGGGGAGTGTTGTAGATCAGAGGGACCTCGGGGTAGAGGGACACAGTTCTGTGAAAGTGGAGTCACAGGTAGACGGGGACCCTGGGGAGTGTTGTAGATCAGAGGGACCTCGGGGTAGAGGGACACAGTTCTCTGAAAGTGGAGTCACAGGTAGACGGGGACCCTGGGGAGTGTTGTAGATCAGAGGGACCTCGGGGTAGAGGGACACAGTTCTCTGAAAGTGGAGTCACAGGTAGACGGGGACCCTGGGGAGTGTTGTAGATCAGAGGGACCTCGGGGTAGAGGGACACAGTTCTCTGAAAGTGGAGTCACAGGTAGACGGGGACCCTGGGGAGTGTTGTAGATCATAGGGACCTCGGGGTAGAGGGACACAGTTCTCTGAAAGTGGAGTCACAGGTAGACGGGGACACTGGGGAGTGTTGTAGATTAGAGGGACCTCGGGGTACAGGGACACAGTTCTGTGAAAGTGGAGTCACAGGTAGACGGGGACCCTGGGGAGTGTTGTAGATCAGAGGGACCTCGGGGTACAGGGACACAGTTCTGTGAAAGTGGAGTCACAGGTAGACGGGGACCCTGGGGAGTGTTGTAGATCAGAGGGACCTCGGGATACAGGGACACAGTTCTCTGAAAGTGGAGTCACAGGTAGACGGGGACCCTGGGGAGTGTTGTAGATCAGAGGGACCTCGGGGTTGAGGGACACGGTTCTCTGAAAGTGGAGTCACAGGTAGACGGGGACCCTGGGGAGTGTTGTAGATCAGAGGGACCTCGGGGTACAGGGACACAGTTCTGTGAAAGTGGAGTCACAGGTAGACGGGGCACCGGGTAGAGATGACGGGAGGTTGTGGTTGTGCCAGACGTCACTGAGGTTGGACTTGGATGTGGCACCGTGTGGGAAAGATGCTATTGAGCTGGAAAGGGTGCAGAGGGAGGTTTAGAGGGATACGGATGGTCCGTCTGTTGAAGGTGCTGCCAGAGGAAGTGGTCGAGGCAGGTACATTAACGACACTCGGACAGGGACACGGATAGGAAAGGTTTAGAGGGATACGGGTGGTCCGTCTGTGGAAGGAGCTGCCGGAGGAAGTGGTCGAGGCAGGTACATTAACGACACTCGGACAGGGACACGGATAGGAAAGGTTTAGAGGGATACGGGTGGTCCGTCTGTGGAAGGAGCTGCCGGAGGAAGTGGTCGAGGCAGGTACATTAACGACACTCGGACAGGGACACGGATAGGAAAGGTTTAGAGGGATACGGGTGGTCCGTCTGTGGAAGGAGCTGCCGGAGGAAGTGGTCGAGGCAGGTACATTAACGACACTCGGACAGGGACACGGATAGGAAAGGTTTAGAGTGATACGGGTGGTCCGTCTGTGGAAGGAGCTGCCGGAGGAAGTGGTCAAGGCAGGTACATTAACGACACTCGGACAGGGACACGGATAGTAAAGGTTTAGAGTGATATGGCCGTGGAAATAGGATGGGGTCGTACGGAGAGTCTGAGATTTCATGGACCTGATGGGCCGAAGGGCTAGTTTCTGTTCTCTGTGACCCTGCGTGCCCAAAATAAAACAGAGTGCCGCCCCACCCCTCTGCCCTGGAGGACCTGGGTCTCCTTGACACATCTGTTTTATTGACTTTGACCGTGTGTTACCATGAGGTATGGAGATCGAGGACATTGCACTGATAGAGTGCTTGCGTTCACTCTGTCTATAACCAGCATAATTTTATACACCTCTATCAAATCTCCCCTCATTCTCCTACGCTCCAGGGAATAAAGTCCTAACCTATTCAACCTTTCTCTGTAACTCAGTTTCTCAAGTCCCGGCAACATCCTTGTAAACCTTCTCTGCACTCTTTCAACCTTATTAATATCCTTCCTGTAATTAGGTGACCAAAACTGCTCACAATACTCCAAATTCGGTCTCATCAATGTCTTATACAACCTCACCATCACATTCCTTCTCTTATACTCAATACTTTGATTTATAAAGCCAATGTATCAAAAGCTCTCTTTACAACCCTATCTACTTGTGACGCCACTTTTAGGGGATTATGTACCTGTACTCCCAGATCCCCCTTTTCTACTGCACTCCTCGGTGTCCTATCATTTACCTTCTCTGTTCTACCTTTGTTTGACCTTCCGAAGTTCAATACTTCACACTTGTCCGCCTCAAGACACCAAGCACTTCCTCCTCTTTAATCTGTGTAAATTCCATGACCTCCCTACTTGTTTGCCTTAGGGTTAGGGTTAGGGTTAGGGTCCGCGTTGGAACTACATGAGCTATCCTCCAATCCTCCGGCACGTCACCAGTGGGTATCGACATTTTAAATATTTCTGCCACGGCCCCTGCAATTTCAACACTAGTCTCCTTCAAGGTCCGAGGGAATACCCTGTCAGGTCCTGGGGATTTATCTACTCTGATTTGCCTCAAGACACCAAGCACTTCCTCCTCTTTAATCTGTGTAAATTCCATGACCTCCCTACTTGTTTGCCTTGTTTCCATAGACTCCATTCCAGTTTCTCTAGTAAATACAGATGCAAAAAAAACCATTTAATATCTCTCCCATTTCTTTTGGTTCCATACATAGCCGACCACTCGGATCTTCAAGGGGATCAATTTTATCCCTTATTATCCTTTTGCTCTTAACACACCTGCAGAAGCTCTTCGGATTATCCTTCACCCTGACTGCCAAAGCTACCTCATGTCTTCTTTTAGCCCTCCTGATTTCTTTCTTAAGTATTTTCTTAATCTTTTTATACTCCTCAAGCATCTTATTTCCTCCCTGTTGCCTGTTATACATCTCCCTTCTTCTTTATCAGAGTTCCAATATCCCTCAATAGCCAAGGCTCCTTATTCTTATTCATTTTGCCTTTAACCCTGACAGGAGCATACAAACTCACTCTCCAAATTTCTCCTCTGAAGGCCTCCCACTTACCGATCACATCCTCGCCAGAGAACAACCTGTCCCAATCTACGTTTTTTAGATCCGTTCTCATTTCTTCAAATTTGGCCTTTTTCCAGTTTAGAACTTTAACCCGAGGACCGGATCTATCTTTATCCATGATCAAGTTGAAACTAATGGTGTTCTGATCACTGTACCCAAAGTGTTCCCCTACACACACTTCCGTCACCTGCCCTAACTCATTTCCGAATAGGAGATCTAATATTGCATCCTCCCTACTTGGTACATATATATATTGATTTAGAAAACTTTCCTGAACACATCTCACAAACTCTAACCCATCTAGACCTTTAACAGTATGGGAGTCCCAATCGATGTGTGGAAAATTAAGATCCCCTACAATCACAACTGTCATTAATGACACTCATACAGGGACATGGATAGGAAAGGTTTAGAGGGATACGGGTGGTCCATCTGTGGAAGGAGCTGCCGGAGGAAGTGGTCGAGGCAGGTACATTAACGACACTCATACAGGGACATGGATAGGAAAGGTTTAGAGGGATACGGGTGGTCCGTCTGTGGAAGGAGCTGCCGGAGGAAGTGGTCGAGGCAGGTACATTAACGACACTCGTACAGGGACACGGATGGGAAAGGGTTAGAGGGATACGGGTGGTCCGTCTGTGGAAGGAGCTGCCGGAGGAAGTGGTCGAGGCAGGTACATTAACGACACTCGGACAGGGACACGGATAGGAAAGGTTTAGAGGGATACGGGTGGTCCGTCTGTGGAAGGAGCTGCCGGAGGAAGTGGTCGAGGCAGGTACATTAACGACACTCGGACAGGGACACGGATAGGAAAGGTTTAGAGGGATACGGGTGGTCCGTCTGTGGAAGGAGCTGCCGGAGGAAGTGGTCGAGGCAGGTACATTAACGACACTCGGACAGGGACACAGATAGGAAAGGTTTAGAGGGATACGGGTGGTCCGTCTGTGGAACGAGCCCCCTCTCCCTCTCCAACGCAGGGTGACTCGGAAGGTGATGGGGAGCTGATTTCCTCTCCCTCTCTCTAACTCAAGATGGTTAACCTCAAAGGAGGTTCACAGAAATGATTCCAGGATTGAGCGGTCTGTCACACAAAGAGCGTTCGATGGCTCTGGGCCTGTACTCACTGGAATTCGGAATAATGGGGGGGGGGGGTCCTCATTGAAACCTGTTGCTGAAAGAGTGGATATGGAGAATCTAAGACCAGAGGGGACAGCCTCAGAATAGAGGGGCGTCCTGTTAGATCGGAAATGAGGAGGAATTTCTTTAGCCAGAGGGTGCTGAATCTGTGGAATTTGTTGCCAAAGAAGGCTATGGAGACAAAATCCTCTTTGTATATTGAAGGCAGAGGTTGATAGATTCCCGATGGGTCAGGGCATGAAGGGATACGGGAAGAAGGCAGGAGACTGGGGCTGAGAGGATCATCGCTCCCTCTCTCTCTCGACAGAGATGGAGAGAAGGTAATCTCTCTCTCGACAGAGATGGAGAGAAGGTAATCTCTCTCTCGACAGATGGAGAGAAGGTAATCTCTCTCTCGACAGAGATGGAGAGAAGGTAATCTCTCTCTCGATAGAGATGGAGAGAAGGTAATCTCTCTCTCGATAGAGATGGAGAGAAGGTAATCTCTCTCTCGACAGAGATGGAGAGAAGGTAATCTCTCTCTCGACAGAGATGGAGAGAAGGTAATCTCTCTCTCGACAGATGGAGAGAAGGTAATCCCTCCCTCGACAGAGATAGAGAGAAGGTAATCTCTCTCTCGACAGAGATGGAGAGAAGGTAATCTCTCTCTCGACAGAGATGGAGAGAAGGTAATCTCTCTCTCGACAGAGATGGAGAGAAGGTAATCTCTCTCTCGACAGAGATGGAGAGAAGGTAATCTCTCTCTCGACAGAGATGGAGAGAAGGTAATCTCTCTATCGACAGAGATGGAGAGAAGGTAATCCCTCTCTCGACAGAGATGGAGAGAAGGTAATCTCTCTCTCGACAGAGATGGAGAGAAGGTAATCTCTCTCTCGACAGAGATGGAGAAGGTAATCCCTCTCTCGACAGAGATGGAGAAGGTAATCCCTCTCTCGACAGAGATGGAGAGAAGGTAATCTCTCTCTCCCTCTCTCTCGCAGAACTTCGAACAAAACTTACGTTAAAGAAGAAGTAAAAGACACACTGGAAAGTGATGATGTGCTTGTGACAAACTCCTTTCGGCGGTTTCTTCTGCTCCTGAACGTGTTCCTCCTTGTAGTTGAGATACTCGTAGTACTTTTGAGCCATTCTGCAGAAATGAGCAAAAAATGTCCCGTCACACCCTCGGGTCCTGGGTCACACCTCACCATCCTGTCACACACACACACACACATACACATTCCCGGGATCCCCACCCCACCATAACTTGTGTGTGTGTGACACTCCCTCCACACCGTCCCATCACACACTCCCGGGGTCAGACACAGAGTGAATCTCCCTCCACACCGTCCCATCACACACTCCCGGGGTCAGACACAGAGTGAATCTCCCTCCACACCGTCCCATCACACACTCCCGGGGTCAGACACAGAGTGAATCTCCCTCCACACTGTCACATCACACACTCCCGGGGTCAGACAGAGTGAATCTCCCTCCACACCGTCCCATCACACACTCCCGGGGTCAGACACAGTGAATCTCCCTCCACACCGTCCCATCACACACTCCCGGGGTCAGACACAGAGTGAATCTCCCTCCACACCATCCCATCAGACACTCCCGGGGTCAGACACAGAGTGAATCTCCCTCCACACCGTACCCTCACACACTCCCGGGGTCGGACACAGAGTGAATCTCCCTCCACACCGTCCCATCACACACTCCCGGGGTCAGACACAGAGTGAATCTCCCTCCACACCGTCCCATCACACACTCCCGGGGTCAGACACAGAATGAATCTCCCTCCACACCGTCCCATCACAAACACCCACGGTCAGACACAGAGTGAATCTCCCTCCACACCGTCCCATCACACACTCCCGGGGTCAGACACAGAGTGAATCTCCCTCCACACCGTCCCATCACACACTCCCGGGGTCAGAGACAGAGTGAATCTCCCTCCACACCGTCCCATCACACACTCCCGGGGTCAGAGACAGAGTGAATCTCCCTCCACACTGTCACATCACACACTCCCGGGGTCAGACAGAGTGAATCTCCCTCCACACCGTCCCATCACACACTCCCGGGGTCAGACACAGTGAATCTCCCTCCACACCGTCCCATCACACACTCCCGGGGTCAGACACAGAGTGAATCTCCATCCACACCGTCCCGTCACACACTCCCGGGGTCAGACACAGAATGAATCTCCCTCCACACCGTCCCATCACAAACACCCACGGTCAGACACAGAGTGAATCTCCCTCCACACCGTCCCATCACACACTCCCGGGGTCAGACACAGTGAATCTCCCTCCACACCGTCCCATCACACACTCCCGGGGTCAGACACAGAGTGAATCTCCCTCCACACCGTCCCATCACACACTCCCGGGGTCAGACACAGTGAATCTCCCTCCACACCGTCCCATCACACACTCCCGGGGTCAGACACAGAGTGAATCTCCCTCCACACCGTCCCGTCACACACTCCCGGGGTCAGACACAGAATGAATCTCCCTCCACACCGTCCCATCACAAACACCCACGGTCAGACACAGAGTGAATCTCCCTCCACACCGTCCCATCACACACTCCCGGGGTCAGACACAGAGTGAATCTCCCTCCACACCGTCCCATCACACACTCCCGGGGTCAGACACAGAGTGAATCTCCCTCCACACCGTCCCATCACACACTCTTGGGGTCAGACACAGAGTGAATCTCCCTCCACACCGTCCCATCACACACTCCCGGGGTCAGACACAGAGTGAATCTCCCTCCTCACCGTCCCATCACACACTCCCGGGGTCAGACACAGAGTGAATCTCCCTCCTCACCGTCCCATCACACACTCCCGGGGTCAGACACAGAGTGAATCTCCCTCCACACCGTCCCATCACACACTCCCGGGGTCAGAGACAGAGTGAATCTCCCTCCACACCGTCCCATCACACACTCCCGGGGTCAGACACAGAGTGAATCTCCCTCCACACCGTCCCATCACACACTCCCGGGGTCAGAGACAGAGTGAATCTCCCTCCACACCGTCCCATCACACTCTCCCGGGGTCAGAGACAGAGTGAATCTCCCTCCACACCGTCCCGTCACACACTCCCGGGGTCAGACACAGAATGAATCTCCCTCCACACCGTCCCATCACACACTCCCGGGGTCAGACACAGAGTGAATCTCCCTCCACACCGTCCCATCACACACTCCCGGGGTCAGACACAGAGTGAATCTCCCTCCACACCGTCCCATCACACACTCCCGGGGTCAGACACAGAGTGAATCTCCCTCCACACCGTCCCATCACACACTCCCGGGGTCAGACACAGAGTGAATCTCCCTCCACACTGTCACATCACACACTCCCGGGGTCAGACAGAGTGAATCTCCCTCCACACCGTCCCATCACACACTCCCGGGGTCAGACACAGAGTGAATCTCCCTCCACACCGTCCCGTCACACACTCCCGGGGTCAGACACAGAGTGAATCTCCCTCCACACCGTCCCGTCACACACTCCCGGGGTCAGACACAGAATGAATCTCCCTCCACACCGTCCCATCACAAACACCCACGGTCAGACACAGAGTGAATCTCCCTCCACACCGTCCCATCACACACTCCCGGGGTCAGACACAGTGAATCTCCCTCCACACCGTCCCATCACACACTCCCGGGGTCAGAGACAGAGTGAATCTCCCTCCACACCGTCCCGTCACACACTCCCGGGGTCAGACACAGAATGAATCTCCCTCCACACCGTCCCATCACAAACACCCACGGTCAGACACAGAGTGAATCTCCCTCCACACCGTCCCATCACACACTCCCGGGGTCAGACACAGAGTGAATCTCCCTCCACACCGTCCCATCACACACTCCCGGGGTCAGACACAGAGTGAATCTCCCTCCACACCGTCCCATCACACACTCTTGGGGTCAGACACAGAGTGAATCTCCCTCCACACCGTCCCATCACACACTCCCGGGGTCAGACACAGAGTGAATCTCCCTCCTCACCGTCCCATCACACACTCCCGGGGTCAGACACAGAGTGAATCTCCCTCCTCACCGTCCCATCACACACTCCCGGGGTCAGACACAGAGTGAATCTCCCTCCACACCGTCCCATCACACACTCCCGGGGTCAGAGACAGAGTGAATCTCCCTCCACACCGTCCCATCACACACTCCCGGGGTCAGACACAGAGTGAATCTCCCTCCACACCGTCCCATCACACACTCCCGGGGTCAGAGACAGAGTGAATCTCCCTCCACACCGTCCCATCACACTCTCCCGGGGTCAGAGACAGAGTGAATCTCCCTCCACACCGTCCCGTCACACACTCCCGGGGTCAGACACAGAATGAATCTCCCTCCACACCGTCCCATCACACACTCCCGGGGTCAGACACAGAGTGAATCTCCCTCCACACCGTCCCATCACACACTCCCGGGGTCAGACACAGAGTGAATCTCCCTCCACACCGTCCCATCACACACTCCCGGGGTCAGACACAGAGTGAATCTCCCTCCACACCGTCCCATCACACCCTCCCGGGGTCAGACACAGAGTGAATCTCCCTCCACACCGTCCCATCACAAACACCCACGGTCAGACACAGAGTGAATCTCCCTCCACACCGTCCCATCACACACTCTTGGGGTCAGACACAGAGTGAATCTCCCTCCACACCGTCCCATCACACACTCCCGGGGTCAGACACAGAGTGAATCTCCCTCCTCACCGTCCCATCACACACTCCCGGGGTCAGACACAGAGTGAATCTCCCTCCACACCGTCCCATCACACACTCCCGGGGTCAGACACAGAGTGAATCTCCCTCCACACCGTCCCGTCACACACTCCCGGGGTCAGACACAGAGTGAATCTCCCTCCACACCGTCCCATCACACACTCCTGGGGTCAGACACAGAGTGACTCTCCATCCACACCGTCCCATCACAAACACCCGGGGTCAGACACAGAATGAATCTCCCTCCACACCGTCCCATCACACACTCCCGGGGTCAGACACAGAGTGAATCTCCCTCCACACCGTCCCATCACACCCTCCCGGGGTCAGACACAGAGTGAATCTCCCTCCACACCGTCCCATCACAAACACCCACGGTCAGACACAGAGTGAATCTCCCTCCACACCGTCCCATCACACACTCTTGGGGTCAGACACAGAGTGAATCTCCCTCCACACCGTCCCATCACACACTCCCGGGGTCAGACACAGAGTGAATCTCCCTCCTCACCGTCCCATCACACACTCCCTGGGTCAGACACAGAGTGAATCTCCCTCCTCACCGTCCCATCACACACTCCCGGGGTCAGACACAGAGTGAATCTCCCTCCACACCGTCCCATCACACACTCCCGGGGTCAGACACAGAGTGAATCTCCCTCCACACCGTCCCGTCACACACTCTCGGGGTCAGACACAGAGTGAATCTCCCTCCACACCGTCCCACCACACACTCCCGGGGTCAGACACAGAGTGAATCTCCCTCCACACCGTCCCATCACACACTCCCGGGGTCAGACACAGAGTGAATCTCCCTCCACACCGTCCCGTCACACACTCCCGGGGTCAGACACAGAGTGAATCTCCCTCCACACCGTCCCACCACACACTCCCAGGGTCAGACAGAGTGAATCTCTCTACACACCGTCCCACCACACACTCCCGGGGTCAGACACAGAGTGAATCTCCCTCCACACCGTCCCACCACACACTCCCGGGAATCAGTGAAGATGGACCTGGTTACGTAGTTCCCCATGGCTGCCCAGAGTGGGACAATCGCAGCTCCAATGGCGACAGCGGACGGGACCAGGGTGTAGTAACGCTCCCAGTAGTTGGTGGATACGAAGAGAGAGTAAATCCCCATGGCCAGGAATATCATCCACTTTGTGCCCAGGAACCTGGGGAGGGTGAGTGTCAGGGTGGGAGAGGATATCATTCCAATTCTCCCACTAATCTTCCAATCTACTCCCAGCCAGCCCAACCCTCCCTGGTCCAAATCTCATTCCAATACAAACCACCCTCAGCACAGCTCTGTCCATCCCAACTTTACCCCATTCAATGACTCCTCCTGCACCCGAATTCAACACTGACCACCCCAACATCTCCACCACATCCTCTCAGATGGGTGAGTGTCAGGGTGGGGCTGCTGGAGAGGATATCATTCCAATTCTCCCACATCCACCACATCCTCTCCCCTCTCCCACGGAAATATGTCCCAACCCAACACTGTCCATCCCAAAATGGGCGACAGGCAAACGGCCGATTAACTCAATAGTGTTTTGTATCATCTGTCGACACAAGCAGTGTGGTAGAAGTTCGAACCTGGGGGGGGGGGGCAGAAGGTGCTGGGGTATTTGCTATTACTTAGGAGAAAGCACTGGGGTACTTGCTGGATGTTTCCTATAGCGGGTGAGTCTCGGACCAGAGGACACAGATAGAGTGGATGTGGAGAGGATGTTTCCTGTAGTGGGGGAATCTAGGACCAGAGGACACAGATAGAGTGGATGTGGAGAGGATGTTTCCTATCGTGGGGGAGTCTAGGACCAGAGGACACAGATAGAGTGGGTGTGGAGAAGATGTTTCCTGTAGTGGGGGAGTCTAGGACCAGAGGACACAGATAGAGTGGATGTGGAGAGGATGTTTCCTATAGTGGGGGAGTCTAGGACCAGAGGACACAGATAGAGTGGATGTGGAGAGGATGTTTCCTGTAGTGGGGGAATCTAGGACCAGAGGACACAGATAGCGTGGATGTGGAGAGGATGTTTCCTGTAGTGGGGGAATCTAGGACCAGAGGATACAGATAGAGTGGATGTGGAGAGGATGTTTCCTGTAATGGGGGAGTCTAGGACCAGAGGACACAGATAGAGTGGATGTGAAGAAGATGTTTCCTGTAGTGGGGGAGTCTAGGACCAGAGGTCACAGATAGAGTGGATGTGGAGTGGATGTTTCCTGTAATGGGGGAGTCTGGGACCAGAGGACACAGATAGAGTGGATGTGGAGAGGATGTCTCCTATAGTTGGGGAGTCTAGGACCAGAGGATACAGATAGAGTGGATGTGGAGAGGATGTTTCCTATAGTGGGGGAGTCTAGGACCAGAGGACACAGATAGAGTGGATGTGGAGAGGATGTTTCCTGTAGTGGGGGAGTCTAGGACCAGAGGACAGAGATAGAGTGGATGTGGAGAGGATGTTTCCTATAGTGGGGGAGTCTAGGACCAGAGGACAGAGATAGAGTGGATGTGGAGAGGATGTTTCCTGTAGTGGGGGAGTCTAGGACCAGAGGACAGAGATAGAGTGGATGTGGAGAGGATGTTTCTTATAGTGGGGGAGTCTAGGACCAGAGGACAGAGATAGAGTGGATGTGGAGAGGATGTTTCCTGTAGTGGGGGAGTCTAGGACCAGAGGACACAGATAGAGTGGATGTGGAGAGGATGTTTCCTGTAGTGGGGGAGTCTAGGACCAGAGGACACAGATAGAGTGGATGTGGAGAGGATGTTTCCTGTAGTGGGGGAGTCTAGGACCAGAGGACACAGATAGAGTGGATGTGGAGAGGATGTTTCCTGTAGTGGGGGAGTCTGGGATCAGAGGACACAGAGAGAGTGGATATGGAGAGGATGTTTCCTGTAGTGGGGGAGTCTGGGATCAGAGGACACAGAGAGAGTGGATGTGGAGAGGATGTTTCCTGTAGTGGGGGAGTCTAGGACCAGAGGACACAGATAGAGTGGATGTGGAGAGGATGTTTCGCATAGTGGGGGAGTCTAGAACCAGAGGACACAGAGAGAGTGGATGTGGAGAGGATGTTTCCTGTAGTGGGGGAGTCTGGGATCAGAGGACACAGAGAGAGTGGATGTGGAGAGGATGTTTCCTGTAGTGGGGGAGTCTAGGACCAGAGGACACAGATAGAGTGGATGTGGAGAGGATGTTTCCCATAGTGGGGGAGTCTGGGACAAGAGGTATAACACCCTGGGAAAGGTTTCACTGTGGACGTAATGGTGTTTTTTGTGGAAACGGTGTTTGGGTTCTGGTTCGAGATAACGTTTGTTTTTGAACGGGAGCCGTCCAACCAGGGGAGGGTGTTTCCGTGTTGTGTGCCTGACACCAGGGTGATCCGGGTCTCTCGTTCGGCGGGAGATGGAGGGAGACGACGCTGGAGCAGGGGAAAGGCCCGACGGAGGGTGGAGGGATGGAAGGAGGATCGGTGAGGGAGGAACCGTGAGTTCCAACTTGTGCACGTTAGTCTGGTTCATTAAAATGGGCCCTTTTCTTCCTGTTTTTCTTCACTAACTCTTTCGTCAAATGAAGAATTATGAAGCTAAATCGTTTAATTGTACCCAGTGTACTGTCTGTTATTTCATGGTACTGATCTGTAACAAGGCTGTTTCCGTGCTGTAATTGTTATGTGGAACTCAGGGGGAGAGATTATTGAAGGGTTTTCTCTGAAGGAAGATTCGATGGAGGCTGGGTAAGACGAGGGAACACGTACCAATCCTCACCGAGGGATCAGAAGTGGAGGGAATGAGCAGCCTGTTTCCGTGCTGTAATTGTTATGTGGAAGTCAGGGGGAAAGATTATTGAAGGGTTTTCTCTCGAGCAGCGGAAGGTGAGGGAAGAGGTATATGAGATCACAGAGGCTGATCCTGACTGTGGACATTGGGGGG
This sequence comes from Hypanus sabinus, assembly GCF_030144855.1. Classification (NCBI taxonomy): domain Eukaryota; kingdom Metazoa; phylum Chordata; class Chondrichthyes; order Myliobatiformes; family Dasyatidae; genus Hypanus; species Hypanus sabinus. Next base: position 19,649 of record NW_026779388.1, on the reverse strand, counting down.
GTGTATTCAGGTCTGCCTCTACGCTGCGGTGCCTGAACCTCGACCGGCTGCGCCAAGTCCACATGGGCTGGTTTGAGTCGGTCCACCGTGAAAACCTCCTCTCTCCCCCCAACAGGCAGCCTGTTTCTGTGCTGTAATTGTTATGTGGAACTCGGGGGGAGAGATTATTGAAGGGTTTTCTCTGAAGGAAGATACGATGGAGGCTGGGTAAGTCGAGGGACCATGTACCGATCCTCACTGAGGGATCAGAAGTGGAGGGAGTGAGCAGCCTGTTTCCGTGTTGTAATTGTTATGGGGTTATATGGGTTTCGGGATGTGGACCCGCATCTCAATCTCACCCGTCTGGCAGGGCCAGAGATCGTCTTGTCTACACTTAGGCCGCAGGCAGAGCCCGAGGGTTACAGAGGGCACAGCCTCAGAATAGAATGCAGATAAAGAGGAATTTCTTCCCCCAGAGGTGGTCTTGTTTATTATTTATTGTAGGGCCTGCGCTGTTTTGTGCACTTTATGCACTCCTGGGTAGGTCTGTGTTCTAGCGTAGCTGTTGTGTGTTTTTTTTTTCTATGTGTTGTTTTTTTTTATGTGGTTCAGTCTAGTTTTTGTACTGGGTCATGGTTCTGAAAAACGTTGTCTCGTTTTTACTGTGTACTGTACCAGCAGTTATGGTCAAAATGACAATAGAAGTGACTTGATTTCTTCAGCCAGAGGGAGGTGAATTTCTACAATTCATTGCACACAGTTGGCTGTGAAGCCAGGTCATTGGGCGTGTTTACGGCAGAGGTAGACAAATACCTGGTTAGTCCGGGAGTGCAAATTTACGGGGAGAAGGCAGGAAATGGGGTTGAGAGGGAAATGGATCAGCCATGATGAAATGGCAGAACAGATTCGATGAGCTGAATGGCTTAATTCTGTTCCTATCTCTTATAGTCCCAGCCTTACCCCACCCAAAAATCCCTTACCCATCCTCCCCACCCATAGAAAAACATTATATCCCAACTGAACCCCACCCGACTCAACACCCCACCCAATATGCTCTTCTCCATCACACCCAACCCAACCCTCCACACACAAAATAGCCCAACCCAACACTATCCATCCTAACTTAACCCTACCCAAAGACCCATTCCCCACTCCTCCACATCCCATCCCCACCCCAACCCAACCCCACCCATACAAATATATTCCAATGGAACTCTGCCCCACCCACCCCCATCCCAATCTAACATGGCCTAACCCAACATCCCCACCCAAACCCATCCTCACCCCAACCCAACCCCACCCATACAAATATATTCCAGTGGAAATCCGCCCTTACCCCAGCCAACCCCACCCTCCGCATCCCAACCCAACATCCCATCCTCACCCCAACCCCAACCCCAGCCATACAAATATATTCCAGTGGAAATCCGCCCCACCCACCCCCATCCCAATCTAACATGGCCTAACCCAACATCCCCACCCAAACCCCTCAACCCAACCCAACCGAAACCCAACCCAACCCCACCCTTACAAATATATTCCAGTGGAAATCCGCCCCACCCACCTCCATCCCAAAACAACATGGCCTAACCCAACATCTCTCCCAAATCGCCAGCCAACCCAAAATCCAACCATAGAAACATATCCCAAATGAACCCCAACCCAGTGCTAGCCGATCCCAGCCCGACCCCACCTCGTGAACCTTTCCCCAACGCTCGCCATCCCAAAGCTAAGCCTGAACCGCCCAACCATCCCCATCCGCCTGCACACCCTTGCCCAGCTATCACCGGGAGGGCCAGCCCACCTACCTGATGAGGACAGGGGTGTAGAGCAGCGCCACGATGGGGGTGACATTGATCCCCATCAGCATCTTCCTGTCGATGTCCTGCAGACCCAGGTTGCCGTACTTGACCTCCCGGTACGTCTCGTCATAGTGCAGGATCAACTGTACCTGCAGGAGCCCTGGGCGGGAGGACACACAACATGCGGTATGGGACACGGGGCGTACAGGGAGAGTTTACCTCGAGACTGTGTTTACAGTGACCCCAGGGCCCAGACAAGGGATCTACCCAGGTAGATGGCATAGATCAGCAAGGTACCCACAGTGGCACACACCCCGGCCCAGGGCACCTACCCAGGTAGACGGCATAGATCAGCATGGAGCCCACAATGGCACACACCCCGGCCCAGGGCACCTACCCAGGTAGACGGCGTAGATCAGCATGGTACCCACACTGGCACACACCCCGGCCCAGGGCACCTACCCAGGTAGACGGTGTAGATCAGCATGGTACCCACACTGGCACACACCCCGGCCCAGGGCACCTACCCAGGTAGACGGCGTAGATCAGCATGGTACCCACACTGGCACACACCCCGGCCCAGGGCACCTACCCAGGTAGACGGCGTAGATCAGCATGGAGCCCACACTGGCACACACCCCGGCCCAGGGCACCTACCCAGGTAGACGGCGTAGATCAGCATGGAGCCCACACTGGCACACACCCCGGCCCAGGGCACCTACCCAGGTAGACGGCGTAGATCAGCATGGTACCCACACTGGCACACACCCCGGCCCAGGGCACCTACCCAGGTAGACGGTGTAGATCAGCATGGTACCCACAGTGGCACACACCCCGGCCCAGGGCACCTACCCAGGTAGACGGTGTAGATCAGCATGGTACCCACACTGGTACACACCCCGGCCCAGGGCACCTACCCAGGTAGATGGCATAGATCAGCAAGGTACCCACAGTGGCACACACCCCGGCCCAGGGCACCTACCCAGGTAGACGGCATAGATCAGCATGGAGCCCACAGTGGCACACACCCCGGCCCAGGGCACCTACCCAGGTAGACGGCGTAGATCAGCATAGAGCCCACACTGGCACACACCCCGGCCCAGGGTACCTACCCAGGTAGACGGTGTAGATCAACATGGAGCCCACACTGGCACACACCCCGGCCCAGGGCACCTACCCAGGTAGACGGTGTAGATCAACATGGAGCCCACACTGGCACACACCCCGGCCCAGGGCACCTACCCAGGTAGATGGCATAGATCAACAAGGTACCCACACTGGCACACACCCCGGCCCAGGGTACCTACCCAGGTAGATGGCATAGATCAACATGGAGCCCACACTGGCACACACCCCGGCCCAGGGCACCTACCCAGGTAGACGGTGTAGATCAACATCGAGCCCACACTGGTACACACCCCGGCCCAGGGCACCTACCCAGGTAGACGGCGTAGATCAGCATGGTACCCACACTGGCACACACCCCGGCCCAGGGCACCTACCCAGGTAGACGGCGTAGATCAGCATGGTACCCACACTGGTACACACCCCGGCCCAGGGCACCTACCCAGGTAGACGGTGTAGATCAGCATGGAGCCCACACTGGCACACACCCCGGCCCAGGGCACCTACCCAGGTAGACGGCGTAGATCAACAAGGTACCCACACTGGCACACACCCCGGCCCAGGGCACCTACCCAGGTAGACGGCGTAGATCAGCATGGAGCCCACACTGGCACACACCCCGGCCCAGGGCACCTACCCAGGTAGACGGCGTAGATCAACATGGAGCCCACACTGGCACACACCCCGGCCCAGGGCACCTACCCAGGTAGACGGCGTAGATCAGCATGGAGCCCACACTGGCACACACCCCGGCCCAGGGCACCTACCCAGGTAGACGGCGTAGATCAGCATGGTACCCACACTGGCACACACCCCGGCCCAGGGCACCTACCCAGGTAGACGGTGTAGATCAGCATGGAGCCCACACTGGCACACACCCCGGCCCAGGGCACCTACCCAGGTAGACGGCGTAGATCAGCATGGTACCCACACTGGCACACACCCCGGCCCAGGGCACCTACCCAGGTAGACGGTGTAGATCAGCATGGAGCCCACACTGGCACACACCCCGGCCCAGGGCACCTACCCAGGTAGACGGCGTAGATCAGCATGGAGCCCACACTGGCACACACCCCAGCCCAGGGCACCTACCCAGGTAGACGGCTTAGATCAACATGGAGCCCACACTGGCACACACCCCGGCCCAGGGCACCTACCCAGGTAGACGGCTTAGATCAACATGGAGCCCACACTGGCACACACCCTGGCCCAGGGCACCTACCCAGGTAGACGGCGTAGATCAGCATGGAGCCCACACTGGCACACACCCCGGCCCAGGGCACCTACCCAGGTAGACGGCTTAGATCAACATGGAGCCCACACTGGCACACACCCTGGCCCAGGGCACCTACCCAGGTAGACGGCGTAGATCAACATGGAGCCCACACTGGCACACACCCCGGCCCAGGGCACCTACCCAGGTAGACGGCGTAGATCAGCATGGAGCCCACACTGGTACACACCCCGGCCCAGGGCACCTACCCAGGTAGACGGCGTAGATCAGCATGGAGCCCACACTGGCACACACCCCGGCCCAGGGCACCTACCCAGGTAGACGGCGTAGATCAACATGGAGCCCACACTGGCACACACCCCGGCCCAGGGCATCTACCCAGGTAGACAGCGTAGATCAACATGGAGCCCACACTGGCACACACCCCGGCCCAGGGCACCTACCCAGGTAGACGGCGTAGATCAACATGGAGCCCACACTGGCACACACCCCGGCCCAGGGCACCTACCCAGGTAGACGGCGTAGATCAGCATGGTGCCCACACTGGCACACACCCCGGCCCAGGGCACCTACCCAGGTAGACGGCGTAGATCAGCATGGAGCCCACACTGGTACACACCCCGGCCCAGGGCACCTACCCAGGTAGACGGTGTAGATCAGCATGGTACCCACACTGGTACACACCCCGGCCCAGGGCACCTACCCAGGTAGACGGTGTAGATCAGCATGGTACCCACACTGGTACACACCCCGGCCCAGGGCACCTACCCAGGTAGACGGCGTAGATCAGCATGGTGCCCACACTGGCACACACCCCGGCCCAGGGCACCTACCCAGGTAGACGGCGTAGATCAGCATGGTGCCCACACTGGCACACACCCCGGCCCAGGGCACCTACCCAGGTAGACGGCGTAGATCAGCATGGTGCCCACACTGGCACACACCCCGGCCCAGGGCACCTACCCAGGTAGACGGCGTAGATCAGCATGGAGCCCACACTGGCACACACCCCGGCCCAGGGCACCTACCCAGGTAGACGGCGTAGATCAGCATGGTGCCCACACTGGCACACACCCCGGCCCAGGGCACCTACCCAGGTAGACGGCGTAGATCAGCATGGAGCCCACACTGGCACACACCCCGGCCCAGGGCACCTACCCAGGTAGACGGCGTAGATCAGCATGGTACCCACACTGGCACACACCCCGGCCCAGGGCACCTACCCAGGTAGACGGCGTAGATCAGCATGGAGCCCACACTGGCACACACCCCGGCCCAGGGCACCTACCCAGGTAGACGGCGTAGATCAGCATGGTGCCCACACTGGCACACACCCCGGCCCAGGGCACCTACCCAGGTAGACGGCGTAGATCAGCATGGAGCCCACACTGGCACACACCCCGGCCCAGGGCACCTACCCAGGTAGACGGCGTAGATCAGCATGGTGCCCACACTGGCACACACCCCGGCCCAGGGCACCTACCCAGGTAGATGGCGTAGATCAGCATGGAGCCCACACTGGCACACACCCCGGCCCAGGGCACCTACCCAGGTAGACGGCGTAGATCAGCATGGTGCCCACACTGGCACACACCAGGTTCTTGATGACGAACAAACGCTTGCGGCGAAAGTACTTGTGCTCCTCCTCCTCCTCGTTGTAATCCTGACCCATAAAGTCATCGATCTGCTGGGACGGGGAACAGAGGGTCAGAGACGAGGTCCGCCCAGCGTCTGTGGAGGGAGAACGCTCCAGGCCGGGAATGGAAGGACAAGGGGAGAGCGTGCAAGCTGGCAGGAGACAGGTGAGGGGGTTGTGGGGGGAAGGACGATGAGTAGAGAAGGTAAAGGTTTTGCTGAAACTGGAGAGGGTTCCAAGGAGCTTCACGGAATTGATTCCGGGATTGAAAGTCCTGACATATGAAGAACGTTTGATGGTTTTGGACCTGTGTACTCTCCGGAATTTCAGAACAGTGCGGGGCAACGGCATTAAAACCTATCTAATGGTGAAAGAGCTCGATAGAGTGGATGTGGAGAGGATGTTTCCTATAGTGGGGGAGTCTAGGACCAGAGGACACAGATAGAGTGGATGTGGAGAGGATGTTTCCTGTAATGGGGGAGTCTAGGACCAGAGGACACAGATAGAGTGGATGTGAAGAAGATGTTTCCTGTAGTGGGGGAGTCTAGGACCAGAGGTCACAGATAGAGTGGATGTGGAGAGGATGTTTCCTATAGTGGGGGAGTCTAGGACCAGAGGACACAGATAGAGTGGATGTGGAGAGGATGTTTCCTGTAGTGGGAGAGTCTAGGACCAAAGGACACAAATAGACTGGATGTGGAGAGGATGTTTCCTGTAGTGGGGGAGTCTAGGACCAGAGGACACAGATAGAGTGGATGTGGAGAGGATGTTTCCTGTAGTGGAGGAGTCTAGGACCAGAGGACACAGATAGAGTGGATGTGGAGAGGATGTTTCCTATAGTGGGGGAGTCTAGGACCAGAGGACACAGATAGAGTGGATGTGGAGAGGATGTTTCCTGTAGTGGGGGAGTCTAGGACCAGAGGACACAGATAGAGTGGATGTGAAGAGGATGTTTTCTATAGTGGGGGAGTCTAGGACCAGAGGACACAGATAGAGTGGATGTGGAGAGGATGTTTCCTATAGTGGGGGAATCTAGGACCAGAGGACACAGATAGAGTGGATGTGGAGAGGATGTTTCCTATAGTGGGGGAATCTAGGACCAGAGGACACAGATAGAGTGGATGTGGAGAGGATGTTTCCTGTAGTGGGGGGAGTCTAGAACCAGAGGACACAGATAGAGTGGATGTGGAGAGGATGTTTACTATAGTGGGGGGAGTCTAGAACCAGAGGACACCGAGAGAGTGGATGTGGAGAGGATGTTTCCTGTAGTGGGGGAGTCTAGGACCAAAGGACACAGATAGACTGGATGTGGAGAGGATGTTTCCTGTAGTGGGGGAGTCTAGGACCAAAGGACACAGATAGAGTGGATGTGGAGAGGATGTTTCCTGTAGTGGGGGAGTCTAGGACCAGAGGACACAGATAGAGTGGATGTGGAGAGGATGTTTCCTGTAGTGGGGGAGTCTAGGACCAGAGGACACAGATAGAGTGGATGTGGAGAGGATGTTTCCTGTAGTGGGGGAGTCTAGGACCAGAGGACACAGATAGAGTGGATGTGGAGAGGATGTTTCCTGTAGTGGAGGAGTCTAGGACCAGAGGACACAGATAGAGTGGATGTGGAGAGGATGTTTCCTGTAGTAGGGGAGTCTGGGACCAGAGGACACAGATAGAGTGGATGTGGAGAGGATGTTTCCTATAGTGGGGGAGTCTAGGACCAGAGGTCACAGCCTCAGAATTGAGGGAAGTCCATTTGGAACAGAGATGAGGAGGAATTTCTTTAGCCAGAGAGAGGAGAATCTGTGGAATTCCTTGACTGGTCAGGACATGGAGGGATACGGGGAGAACCCATGACCTCTGTTTTTTTTTCTCCCCTGGCCTCAGTGGAAAAAGCCTGCTTGCATTCACTCAGGGACTCTTCATCTCACGTTACAACCATAGAACATTCCAGCACAGAAACAGGCCTTTTGGCCCTTCTTGGCTGTGCCGAGCCATTTTTCTGCCAAGTCCCACTGACCTGCACCTGGCCCGTATCCCTCCAAACCCCTCTCATCCGTGTACCTGTCCGAGTTTTTCTTAAACGTTGAAAGTGAGCCACATCGTCCACAAAACTGTTTCTTTCACTTCTTTGATGTCTTCGTTTTTACACAGAACACAGAAATCTACAGCACATGACAGGCCCTTCGGCCCACAATGTCGTGCCAGCCATGTAACCTACCCTAGAAACTGCCTGGAATTTCCCTGGCGTATAGTCCTCAATTTCTCTCAGCTCCATGTACCTATCCAGGAGTCTCTTTAAAGACCCCATCGTATCCACCTCCACCACCGCCAGTGGCAGGGTGTTCCATGCTCCCACTGCTCTCTGCGTGAAAAACTTACTCCTGACGTCCCCTCAGTACCTGTTTCCAAGCACCTTAAAACTAAATGGTGAAACCTCGTGTTCAGCATTTCCTCCCCGGGAAAAAGCCTCCGACTATCCACACGATCAATGCCTCTCGTCATCTTGCACACCTCTGTCTTCATCACTCGACCTATTCTCATAAGGCACACCCTCCAATCCAGGCAGCATCCTTGTAAATCTCCTCTGCACTCTCTCTACAGTATCGACAACCTTCCTGCAGTGAGGTGACCAGAACTAAACACAAGTGGGGTCTAAGCAAGCTCTTATATACGAGGGCTGATTGATAAGTTCGTGGCCTAAGGTAGGAGGAGTCTATTTTAGAAAACCGAGCACATTTATTTTTCAACATGGTCCCCTCCTGCATTTACACACTTAGTCCAGCAGTCGTGGAGCAGACGGATCTTGGACCTCCAGAAAGTGTCCACATCAGGGGTGATTGATAAGTTTGTGGCCTAAGGTAGAAGGAGATGTTCTACAGCTCTCGTTACATGCACATATAGTTCCACTCTTTTGAGTGTTTATGCAGAAAATTTGGAGTTAATAACATATCCTTCTACCTTAGGCCACGGACCTATCAATCACCCCTCGTAGCTGTAACTACCTCCTGGCTCTTCAACTCAATCCCATGGCTGATGAAGGCCAATACACCGTACGCCTTCTTAACCACAGAGTCAACCTGCGCAGCTGCTTTGAGTGCCCAGGATCCCTCTGATCCTCCACACTGACAAGTTTCTTACCATTTATATTATATTCTGCCATCATATTTGACCTACCAAAATGAACCATTTCACACTTATCGGGGTTGAACTCCATCTGCCACTTCTCAGCCCAGTTCTGCATCCTATCAATGTCCCACTGTAACCTCTGACAGCCCTCCACACTATCCACAACACCCCCAACCTGTGTGTCATCAGCAAATTTACTAACCCATCCCTCCACTTCCTCATCCAGGTCATTTATAAAAATCACTAAGAGTAAGGGTCCCAGAACAGATTCCAGTGGAACACCACTGGTCACCGACCTCCATGCAGAGTACGAACCATGTGATCTGTTGCTGTTCAACGCCTGTAATCTACAGTCCTGCGGGGTGTTCTCGGGCCTTGAACCACTCTTCAACGCCTGTAATCTACAGTCCTGCGGGGTGTTCTCGGGCCTTGAACCACTCTTCAACGCCTGTAATCTACAGTCCTGCGGGGTGTTCTCGGGCCTTGAACCACTCTTCAACGCCTGTAATCTACAGTCCTGCGGGGTGTTCTCGGGCCTTGAACCACTCTTCAACGCCTGTAATCTACAGTCCTGCGGGGTGTTCTCGGGCCTTGAACCACTCTTCAACGCCTGTAATCTACAGTCCTGCGGGGTGTTCTCGGGCCTTGAACCACTCTTCAACGCCTGTAATCTACAGTCCTGCGGGGTGTTCTCGGGCCTTGAACCACTCTTCAACGCCTGTAATCTACAGTCCTGCGGGGTGTTCTCGGGCCTTGAACCACTCTTCAACGCCTGTAATCTACAGTCCTGCGGGGTGTTCTCGGGCCTTGAACCACTCTTCAACGCCTGTAATCTACAGTCCTGCGGGGTGTTCTCGGGCCTTGAACCACTGTTCAACACCTGTAATCTACAGTCCTGCGGGGTGTTCTCGGGCCTTGAACCACTCTTCAACGCCTGTAATCTACAGTCCTGCGGGGTGTTCTCGGGCCTTGAACCACTCTTCAACGCCTGTAATCTACAGTCCTGCGGGGTGTTCTCGGGCCTTGAACCACTCTTCAACGCCTGTAATCTACAGTCCTGCGGGGTGTTCTCGGGCCTTGAACCACTCTTCAACGCCTGTAATCTACAGTCCTGCGGGGTGTTCTCGGGCCTTGAACCACTCTTCAACACCTGTAATCTACAGTCCTGCGGGGTGTTCTCGGGCCTTAAACCACTCTTCAACGCCTGTAATCTACAGTCCTGCGGGGTGTTCTCGGGCCTTGAACCACTCTTCAACGCCTGTAATCTACAGTCCTGCGGGGTGTTCTCGGGCCTTGCTGTCTCCAAGAGGGTTCGACATAGGAACAGTAAAGGAACAGCAGTTATAATGGGTGACTTCAATCTACATATAGATTGGTTGAACCAAATTGGTAAGGGTGCTGAGGAAGAGGATTTCTTGGAATGTATGCGGGATGGTTTTCTGAACCAACATGTTGAGAAACCAACTAGACAGCAGGCCATTCCAGACTGGGTATTGAGCAATGAGGAAGGGTTAGTTAGCAATCTTGTCATGCGAGGCCCCTTGGGTAAGAGTGACCATAATATGGTGGAATTCTTCATTAAGATGGAGAGTGATATAGTTAGTTCAGAAACAAAGGTTCTGAACTTAAAGAAGGGTAACTTTGAAGGTATGAGACATGAATTAGCTAAGGTAGACTGGCAAATGATACTTAAAAGGATTGACTGCGGATATGCAATGGCAAGCATTTAAAGATCGCATGGATGAACTACAACAATTGGCAAAAGAATAAACCAGGGAAGGCAGTGCACCCGTAGCTGATGAGGGAAATTAGGGATAGTATCAAGTCCAAAGAAGAAACATTTAAATTAGCAAAAAAAGCGGCACACCTGAGGACTGGGAGAAATTCAGAGACCAGCAGAGGAGGACAAAGGGCTTAATTAGGAAAGGGAAAAAAGATTATGAGAGAAGGCTGGCAGGGAACATAAAAACTGACTGTAAAAGCTTTTATAGATATGTGAAAAGAAAAAGATTGGTCAAGACAAATGTAGGTCCTTTACAGTCAGAAACAGGTGAATTGATCATAGGAACAAGGACATGGCAGACCAATTGAATAACTACTTTGGTTCTGTCTTCACTAAGGAGGACATAAATAATCTTCCGGAAATAGTAAGGGACCGAGGGTCTAGTGAGATGGAGGAACTGAGGGAAATACATGTTAGTAGGGAAGTGGTGTTAGGTAAATTGAAGGGATTAAAGGCAGATAAATCCCCAGGGCTAGATGGTCTGCATCCCAGAGTGCTTAAGGAAGTAGCCCAAGAAATAGTGGATGCATTGGTGATAATTTTTCAAAACTCCAAAAGGAATGTGCAACGAGACCTGGGTGTCATTGTACATCAGTCATTGAAGGTGGGCATGCAGGTACAGCAGGCAGTGAAAAAGGCAAATGGTATGTTGGCATTCATAGCAAAAGGATTTGAGTACAGGAGCAGGGAGGTTCTACTGCAGTTGTACAAGGCCTTGGTGAAACCGCACCTAGAGTATTGTGTGCAGTTTGGTCCCCTAATCTGAGGAAAGACATTCTTGCCATAGAGGGAGTACAGAGAAGGTTCACCAGATTGATTCCTGGGATGGCAGGACTTTCATATGAAGAAAGACTGGATCGACTGGGATTATACTGACTGGAATTTAGAAGATTGAGGGGGATCTTATTGAAACGTATAAAATTCTAAAGGGATTGGACAGGCTAGATGCAGGAAGATTGTTTCCGATGTTGGGGAAGTCCAGAACGAGGGGTCACAGTTTAAGGATAAAGGGGAAGCCTTTTAGGACCGAGATGAGGAAAAACTTCTTCACACAGAGAGTGGTGAATCTGTGGAATTCTCTGCCATAGGAAACAGTTGAGGCCGGTTCACTGGCTATGTTTAGGAGGGAGTTAGATATGGCCCTTGTGGGTAAAGGGATCAGGGGGTATGGAGAGAAAGCAGGTACAGGGTTCTGAGTTGGATGATCAGCCATGATCGTACTGGATGGTGGTGCAGGCTCGAAGGGCCGAATGGCCTGCTCCTGCACCTACTGTCTGTGTTTCTATGACATGCGGCGGGGAGGCCAGAAAGCCAGGAGCCAACGTTTGACTCCATTTTTCACCGATCTTACCCATTAGATAGATAGCTAGATACTTCACTGACCCCAAAGGAAAGTACAGTGTCACAGCAGCAGTGCAAGTGTACAGACTTGGAAATATTAGAAAAGAAGTCAGAAGAATAAAAAATAAATGACCACAAACATTTGTGGTCATGTGGGGGGGGGTCATCACTTCTCCAGCTACAGGTTGACTCGTTATAGACACTAACAGCCCAGGGTAGGAGTGACCTCGTACAGGTTGTTTCGGTCTGTTACTGAAAGTGTTCCTCCGTTCAGCCAAGGTGGCGTGCAGAGGGCGAGAAGCATTGTCCAGAATCGCCAGGGTTTTCCGGAGTGTCCAGTTAACGGAGCCGGCCCTTCCCATCGGTTCACTCAGCCCGTGTTCATCCACCGCACCGGAGACCGTACCGGCGACAACAGACCGGCAGGTCGTGCGACGGAGAGGCCTGCACGCTCCGAGGGAGGCAGAGGCGACTCTGGCCCTTCTTGTACACAGCCTCTGTGTTGGCGCTCCACTCCAGGCATACCCCAGGTACACGTAGGCCCTAATGCCTCTCACTGCAAGAGGGTTTCTGCGTACGAGGGTCTCTCTCTCTCAGGATGTCTTTGTGTCCAGTCTCTCTCTCTCTCTCCCGCCCGCCCCCCCCCCCCCCCCCGATGCTCTCGAGGGATGTCCTTGTGATTTCTCTCTCTCTCTCTCTCTCTCCCCCTTGATGCTGTCGGGGATGGTTCTGAAGCAAGGTTTAATTGATGCGGCTTGTAGATCGGATTCTAATTCACATCATGGTGCATCCTGGTTTCTGCTTTTCTGTTGATGGTTCGAATCAGGGCAGCCTGCTGAAATCCACATACACTACATCCTCTGCTCTTCCATCATCAATGTGTTTAGTCACGTCCTCAAAAAATTCAATCGGGCTCAGCAGGCACGACCTGCCCTTGACAAAGCCATGCTGACTACTTCTAATCATATTATACCTCTCTAAATGTTCATAAATCCTGCTTCTCAGGATCTTCTCCATCAATTACCAACCACTGAGGTAAGACTCACTGGTCTATAATTTCCTGGACTATCTCTACTCCCTTTCCTGAATAAGGGAACCACATCCGCAACCCTCCAATCCTCGGGAACCTCTCCCGTCCCCATTGACGACGCGAAGATCATCGCCAGAGGCTCAGCGATCTCCTCCCCCGCCTCCCACAGTAGCCTGGGGTACATCCCATCGGGTCCCGGTGACTTATCCGACTGGATGCCTTCCGAAAGCTCCAGCACATCCTCTTCCTTAATATCTCCATGCTCAAGCTTTTCAGTCTGCTGCAAGTCATCTCTACAATCACCAAGATCCTTTTCCATAGTGATTACAAGTACCTCTGCTATTTCCTGTTGTTCCATACACACTTTCCCACTGTCACACTTGATTGGTCCTATTCTTTCATGTCTTATCCTCTTGCTCTTCACATACTTGTAGAATTCCTAGGGGTTTTCCTTAATCCTGCCCGCCAAGGCCTTCCCATGGCCCCTTCTGGCTCTCCTAGTTTCCTTCTAAAACTCCTTCCTGTTAGCCTTATTATCTTCTAGATCTCTAACATTACCTCGCTCTCTGAACCTTTTGTTAGCTTTACTTTTCTTCTTGACTAGATTTATTACAGCCTTTGTACACCGCGGTTCCTGTACCCTACCGTAACTTCCCTGTCTCATTGGAACATAACAGTGCAGAACTCCACACAAACATCCCCTGAACATTTGCCACATTTCTTCCGTACTTTTCCCTGAGAACATCTGTTTCCAATTTAAGCTTCCAATTTCCTGCCTGATAGCCTCATAATTCCCCTTACTCCAATTAAACCTTTTTCTAACTTGTCTGTTCCTATCTCTCTCCAATGCTACTGTAAAGGAGATTGAATTATGATCAGGATCTCCAAAATGCTCTCCTACTGAGAGATCTGACACCTGACCAGGTTCATTTCCCAATAACAAATCAAGTACAGCCTCTCCTCTTGTAGGCTTATCTACATATCGTGTCAAGAAACCTTCCTGAACACACCTAACAAACTCCACCCCATCTAAACCCCTTGCTCTAGGGAGATACCAATCGATATTTGGGAAATTAAAATCTCCTTCTCCATGACAACTCTGTTATTATTACTCCTTTCCAGGATCGGTTTCCCTACCTGCTCCTCGATGTCCCTGTTACCATTAGGTGGCCTATAAAAACACCCAGTAAAGTTATTGACCCCTTCCTGTTCCTAATCTCCACCCACAGAGACTCCGTAGACAATCCCTCCATGGCGTCCACCTTCTCTGCAGCCGTGACACCATCTCTGATCAACAGTGCCACGCTCCCACCTCTTCTGCCTCCCTCCCTGTCCTCTCTGAAACATCTAAAACCCGGCACTTGAAGTAACCATTCCTGTCCCTGAGCCAGCCAAGTCTCTGTAATGGCCACCACATCATATATCCACGCTCTAAGCTCACCCACTTTGCTCACAACACTCCTCGAGTTAAAATAGACGCTCCTCAATCCTTCGGGCTGAGCGCGTCCCTTCTCTGTCACCTAAGATACAGTTAGATAGATTCGTACAGCGTAAGGGAATTAAGGGTGATGGGGAAAAGGCAGGTGGATGGAGCTGAGTTTACGGACAGATCAGCCATGATCTTATTGAATGGCGGGGCAGGCTCGATGGGCCGGATGGCCTATTCCTGCTCCTATTTCTTATGTTGCACCCTAGCTGTCTGTAAGGCCAAAAAGAAAGAAAATTACTGTGCTGTGGCTATCTCTGGAGCCATGGCTTGTATGGAAACACCAACGCCCTCGAATGGAAAATCCTACAAAAAGTAGTGGATACTACCCAGTCCGTCACGGGTGAAGCCCTCCCCACCACTCAGCACATCGACACGGAGCGTTGTCACAGGAAAGCAGCGTCCATCATCAGGGACCCCCACCACCCAGGACAGGATCTCTTCTTGCTTCTGACATCAGGAAGGAGGTACAGGAGCCTCAGGACCCACACCACCAGGTTCAGGGACAGTTATCACCCCTCAACCATCGGGAAGGAGGAACAGGAGCCTCAGGACCCACACCACCAGGTTCAGGAACAGTTATCACCCCTCAACCATCGGGAAGGAGGAACAGGAGCCTCAGGACCCACACCACCAGGTTCAGGGACAGTTATCACCGCTCAACCATCAGGAAGGAGGTACAGGAGCCTCAGGACCCACACCACCAGGTTCAGGGACAGTTATCACTGCTCAACCATCAGGAAGGAGGTACAGGAGCCTCCGGACCCACACCACCAGGTTCAGGGACAGTTATCACCCCTCAACCATCGGGAAGGAGGTACAGGAGCCTTCGGACCCACACCACCAGGTTCAGGGACCGTTATCACCCCTCAACCATCAGGAAGGAGGTACAGGAGCCTCAGGACCCACACCACCAGGTTCAGGGACAGTTATCATCCCTCAACCATCAGGAAGGAGGTACAGGAGCCTCAGGACACACACCACCAGGTTCAGGGTCAGTTATCACCCCTCAAGCATCAGGAAGGAGGTACAGGACCCTCAGGACCCACACCACCAGGTTCAGGGACCGTTATCACCACTCAACCATCAGGAAGGAGGTACAGGAGCCTCAGGACCCACACCACCATGTTCAGGGTCAGTTATCACCCCTCAACCATCAGGAAGGAGGTACAGGAGTCTCAGGACCCACACCACCAGGTTCAGGGACCGTTATCACCACTCAACCATCAGGAAGGAGGTACAGGAGCCTCAGGACCCACACCACCAGGTTCAGGGACAGTTATCACCACTCAACCATCAGGAAGGAGGTACAGGAGCCTCAGGACCCACACCACCAGGTTCAGGGACCGTTATCACCACTCAACCATCAGGAAGGAGGTACAGGAGCCTCAGGACCCACACCACCAGGTTCAGGGACAGTTATCACCCCTCAACCATCAGGAAGGAGGTACAGGACCCTCAGGACCCACACCACCAGGTTCAGGGACCGTTATCACCCCTCAACCATCAGGCTCCTGAGCCAGAGGGGATAACTTCACTCGCCCCATCAGAGAAAAGTTCCCACAAGTTATGGCCTCACATTCAAGGACTCTTCATCTCATTTTCTCAATAAATATTGGTTATTTATTTATTCATTTCCTTTTTGTATTTGCACAGTTTGTTGTCTTCTGCACTCTGGCTGAATGCCCAAGTTTGTCCGGTCTCTAATATATATTTAAAAAGTGAGGTAGTGTCCAAGGGTTCAACGTCCATTTCGGAACCGGACGGCAGAGGGGAAGAAGTTGTTCCTGAATCGCTGAGTGTGTGCCTTCAGGCTCCTGTACCCCCTCCCTGATGGTAACAGAGAGAAAAGGGCATGCCCTGGGTGCTGGGGGTCCTTAATAATGGACGCTGCCTTTCTGAGACACCGCTCCCTGAAGATGTCCTGGGAACTTTGTAGACTGGTGCCCAAGATGGAGCTGACTAGATTTACAACCCTCTGCAGCTTCTTTCGGTCCTGTGCAGTCGCCCCCACCCCCTCCCATACCAGACAGTGGTGCAGCCTGTCAGAACGCTCTCCGCGGTACAATTATAGAGGTTTTTGCGTGTGTTTGTTGACATACCAAATCTCTTCAAACTCCTAATGGAGTATAGTCGCTGTCTTGTAGTTGTATCGATATGTTGGGACCAGGTTAGATCCTCAGAGATCTTGACACCCAGGAACTTGAAGCTGTTCACTCTCTCCACTTCTGATCCCTCGGTGAGGATCGGTACGTGTTCCCTCGTCTTACCCAGCCTCCATCGTATCTTCCTTCAGAGAAAACCCTTCAATAATCTCTCCCCCCGAGTTCCACATAACAATTACAGCACGGAAACAGGCTGCTCACTCCCTCCACTTCTGATCCCTCGGTGAGGATCGGTACGTGTTCCCTCGTCTTACCCAGCCTGAAGTCCACAGTCAGCTCTTCAGTCTTACTGATATTGAGTGCCAGGTTGTTACTGCGGCTCCACTCCACTAGTTGGCATATCTATCTCACTCCTGTGCGCCCTCTCGTCTTTGCCTGAGATTCTTCCAACAATGGTTGTATCGTTGGCAAATTTGTAGACGGTGCCTGAGCTCTGTCTAGCCACACAGTCGTGTGTATACAGGGAGAAGAGCAGTGGGCTAAGCACACACACCCCTGAGGTGCGCCAGTGTTGGCCGTCAGCGAGGGGGAGATGTTATCACCAATCCGTGCAGACTGTGCTCTTTTGGTTAGGGAATCAAGGATGCAATTGCAGAGGCCCAGGTTCTGCAACTTCTCAGTCACGATTGTGGGAATGATGGTGCTAAATGCTGAGCTACAGTCGATGAACAGCATCCTAACGTAGGTGTTTGTGTTGTCCAGGTGGTCTAAGGCCGTGTGCAGAGCCATTGAGATTGTGTCTGCCGTTGACCTATCGTGGCGAGAGGCAAATTGCAATGGGTCCAGGTCCTTGCTGAGGCAGAGTTCAGTCTGGTCGTGACCAACCTCTCAAAGCATTTCATCACAGTCGAAGTGAGTCCTACTGAACAGAAATCATTATGGCAACCCACATCATTCTTCTTAGACACTGGTGTAATTGTTGCCTTTTTGAAGCAAGTGGGAACTTCTGCCCGTAGCAGTGAGAGGTTGAAAATGCCCTTCAATACCCACCAGCTGGCTGGCACAGGTTCTCAGAGCCTCCATCCGGACCTTCTGCCTTGCGAGGGTTCATCTTCTTTCAAGACAGCCTAACATCGGCCTCTGAGACGGACGTCACAGGGCCACCAGGTGCTGCGGGGGTCCTCCCTTTCAGAGCCGAAGTCGAGCTCATCTGGTGGTGCACATCGCTGCCCTTCATGCTGTTGGGTTTCGCTTTGTAGGAAGTAATGTCTTGCAGACCCTGCCAGGGTTGTCGTACACCCGATGTCGCCTCCGCCCTCGTTCAAAATTGTCTCTTCGCCCTCTGCAGATCATTTTCTGGTACAGACCTGGGTCGCCAGACGTGAATGCCACAGATCTAGCATTCAGCGGACAACGTACCTCCTGGTTCATCCACAATATCTTAACAATATTACACAAATATTACTGAAATATTAAATACACTACACTCCTCCCCGCACACACAGATAACTCACACACAAAAACACACACAGATACTCACACACAAAGACACACACACAGACACACACAAAAAACACACACACACACAGACACACAGACAGACAGACACACACACTCACACACAAAGACACATACACACACATACAAAAACACACACACAGACACACACAAAAAAACACAGACACAGACACACACACACAGATACTCACACACAAAGACACACACACACAGATACTCACAAAGACAGATACACACACATATAAAAACACACACACACACACACAAAAAAACAGACACACACACAAAGACACAGACACACACACAAAGAAACACACACACACACACACTCACACACAGACACACACACACTCACTCACACACAAAGAAACACACACACACACACAGACACAGACACACACACACTCACACACACACACACTCACTCACACACAGAAACACACACACAGACACACACACACACACAAAGAAACACACACACAGACACACACAGACACAGACACACACACACTCACACACAGACACACACAGACACACACACAAAGAAACACACACACAGACACACACACACTCACACACAGACACACACACAAAGAAACACACACACAGACACACACACACTCACACACAGACACACACACTCACACACACACAGACACAGACACACACACACTCACTCACACACAGACACACACACACTCACACACAGACACACACACAGACACACACAGACACAGACACACACACACACTCACTCACACACAGACACACACACACACTCACACACACACAAAGACACACACACACAGACACACAGACACAGACACACACACACACTCACTCACACACACACAAAGACACACACACACAGACACACACAGACACAGACACACACACACACTCACACACAGACACAGACACACACACACACTCACTCACACACAGACACACACACACACTCACTCACACACACACACAGACACAGACACACACACACACTCACTCACACACAGACACACACACACACTCACTCACACACACACACAGACACACACACACAGACACACAAAGTTCTCTGCAAAGGGGTCTGGCACAGACATATGTGGAGTGCCTAAGACAAAAAAACCCAGATTTCGTGACTACCGCCATTTCGTTGAAGATGTTGGTGCGCATGGACGCAGCGGCCCCTCGGGGAGTGATCTAGTGTTTGTTCTGTTTGTCCAAGATGCATAACACACCGTCGGAATATGCTCATTAACATCAGGGCATACTGTGGTGGAAAAACTGACCGGTTTTGGTGTGACGTGGACAGTTTACGCCGCTACGGACCACTGTCCGCGACCCAGCCGGTCGCTTCCCGAGGGAGGAGGAAGCGAAAGGGCTGTGAGGGAAGACAGAGGAGGGGTATGAGGGCTGGCATCCATGCTGGGCTAAAAGCTAAACCCCGCAGGCCAGGGGTACCGTCCCCACTGCTCTCAAATGTCCGCTCC